>NC_056728.1:1440149366-1440279366 GCF_019279795.1 Protopterus annectens | reverse complement strand
GAAAATGACCAGCATTTTAAGAAAACAGAAACTTTTTTCAGGAAGCAGCGTTTGAAAAAGAAGTCTCAGACACTTGTTTCACAATCAGAATTTTAAATGTACCAGTTAAATGGCCTGCATTCTAAATAAAAGTATTGTTAACACTGTTTCATGACGACAGAACCCTGCCATGTTCCCATACATTGGGCTGTGGAACCTTCACTCACTAAATATTATTATCAGCTTTAAGATTGCTGCTGCTTCTAAATAAGGGCATTTCCTCCAACACTTCAAACTCCCTCCCATCATACAAAATGTATTACCTTTCTACCAACACGCTGCATTAAGTGCCATACAGTGACAATAATTTATTATACAATTGTTTTTTTTTGCAAATTCAGACCTTTTCTTTTTAATTAATGAGTTATCATAAACAGGCAAACTGATCTTTTTGATATCTGACCAGGAACAGTTAACAGCACTACAGTCAATCTCTGCATTGATGAACAGCAATCCAACTCAGCAAATATATAGATAAGAATATGTGTATTAAAGAAAAAGCATTTATTATCTGCATTTACTGCACACCAAAAAACATGAACTTGTAAAATAAAATTATAATATCCATATACTTGAGAGAATTGGATAGGCAGTACATCCTGGAAATTTGCCATGTAGAAGAATATGTTTTCATCAAATGCAGAAAGAGTGGGTCTTGTTCACTAAAACTACAATCGCCAACAGTTGAATTTGTGTTTTTCTCCACTTTTGTGCAACCTCTGAGTTGGTATATATAAGTTTCGGATTTGTGGAATGTATTGGGCTAGCTCACCCTGAAAAAAAAAAAAAAAAAAGAAAAAATAGTAATTGCAATGTTCGTTGAAGATAGTTTGGGCAAAAAGTTTTCTGTTTCCATTTTCTAAAATTGCTTTCAGTGACTCGACATGAATCTGTAAGTCTTGTTGATGCCAGATATCGGAATATATAAATACACTGACAAAAGGAGGCTCTTCAGTCCTGCTTCGTTGTTGTCTAGTGAGTCAGGTATTACAAAACTCCTCCAGCTTTGATTTTATCTATTTTGTTTATCTATACTGTTCTGTCTAAACTCCAAAAAATAGTTGACATTTACCACTTATAAGTTTGTTGCTTGAAATAACACATAATAATGTGAGATTTTTTTATTTTTTTAACAGTTTGGAAATTAAATATTTTTTTTCACAGACATTTACTAATGCTAATCCACTTTTAATTATACTGATCCGCAAAGTGACATACATGCCTCTTCCTGCCATATTAATATTAATACCGTACTTATGGTAGGACTACTTTACACTTCCATGTTTGGGAGATTATTTAAATTTGTTTTCTAAAAACATAGTTTGAAATGAAGTTCAATTTTTACATAAAAAAGTGTCTGCATGGTTCCTTGTGTATGTGAGTACTTTCTTATGTAAAATAAAACTTTGTTTTGCCCAGAAAGTGTGTGTAGGCAAGAATTCATTGGAAAGCATCATCCTGTACACTGGAGTCCCAAAGGGATGTGTCCTAAGCCCCCTGCTTTTGCCATACTAACCCATGACTGTACCGCCAACCACAGCTGCAAACAGTGGACCTCATCAGGAATGATGAAGAGACAGCCTACAGAGAGGAGG
This sequence comes from Protopterus annectens, assembly GCF_019279795.1. NCBI lineage: Eukaryota > Metazoa > Chordata > Ceratodontiformes > Protopteridae > Protopterus > Protopterus annectens. Next base: position 1,440,277,732 of record NC_056728.1, on the reverse strand, counting down.
TGAATCAGTTCAAAAGTTGATGTTATAACAATAATCTTGCACTAAATGTCAACAAGACCAAATAAATAATTGTAGACTACAGGAAGAGCAACACAGAGCACTCTCCACTCGTAATCAGTGAAGAAACAGTTGAGAGAGTAAAAAGCACAACATTTCTGGGGATGCACACTGCAGAAGACTTGATGTGGTCAGCCAACACAAATGCCATCGTTAAGAAGGTACACCAATGGCTTCTCTTCTTGCAAAGGTTGAGGAGAGCAAACCTACCATCAACGGGTCTCACAACCTTCTACAGGGGCACCATCGAAAGTATACTGACAAACAGCTGCTGCACTGCTTCTGAGCACCAGTCCCCCCAGAGGGCAGTGAAAGTGGCTGAGAGGATTATCAGGAACTCCATCCCATCCTTACAAGACCAGCATATGTCCAGATGTCTCCGCAGGGCAAGGACAATAACCAGGGACAGCACTCATCCTGCTTACCAGCTGTTCTCACATTTAACATCAGGAAGGCGCTTTTGATGCATGCGCTGCAAAACCACGAGATTCAGAAACAGCTTCTTTCCACTAGCCATCAGGTTACAGAACTCTAGGGACAGTACCCTTCACACTGGTCATTAAGGCAGTAATCCAACAATACTGAAAAGTCTCTATAGTGCAACATGCAACAAGGTCTTACCCACACCCAGACAGCAAAGTCAGCAGTAATCAAACTGAACTGTCTTACTGTGCAATATAAATGTAGGCCTTAAATCAATCACTTAAGTGCATTTTTTTCTAGTGAAAATAAGCTGATAACCTAATAATGAGTGACAATTTGTTAAATCAGTGCAACAATGCAAGTATTTATTATTGTTGTGTTTGTCGTCTGTGTCTATAATACAATTTTGTGTATTAGTGTCATGTTAAATGTAGTCTATGTATTGACTTTTCTTGTTTTTTTATCAAGGCCAGAGATGCTGATCAGGTAAATTTGCCTATCTTCTGCTTCCTAAACAGGTTTATTAAAGCTTTGCTCATAAAAGGCTTGAGAGCTTTGAAATGGCCTAGCATCAATACATCAAGCCTAGAACATCCCAAACTGTTAATGAATCAGTATCTGCTGTAACTTCCTTCTGAGTGAGAGGCTGCTCAAACAAGGCTGCTTTTCCCTCTGATATCAGTGGGAGATTGCATTTTAAATAAGAAAGTGTCAGTCTCACTTACATTATTTTCACCCTTGGCTTCATAAATAGTAGCTGACCTATGTCTCATAATATTGTTAATCTGGAGCAAATCATACACCATATCCCCTTTTTTACTCTTTATTGCCTGAAGACGTGTGTCCTGACACCTTTCTGCTAACCTTCTGGCAAAAAGTTGTATGGAGGTAACCTCTTTGGCTTAGCAAAATATTTAACTCTCTCTCATTTCTCATGTAGCCAGTAAAACTTCAGGGTTTCTTATTGCTGTTTTAACTGTTTACGATTTTCCCTATGCACATTGCTCTGGCAACCTTCTTCTATATAGGTTCTCTCCTCTCTCTTTATCTTTACCATTCTATTTGTTCTCCCTAGTTCTGACCATTTGTATTTTCTATACATGGACTGATTTCAAAGCCTCCCACTTCCTAACTCAGGGGCCTGTTTCCTCCATGTCAGTGGCCCAGTATTTCACCACCCATTCCCATATCAATGTGATACAAGCAATGTCCTTTAAAAGTAGTGGGTCTACCCTTCAAAGCAGTCTGTTACTCTACCCAAAGCCTTCATTCTCAGAATCATCATGCAATGATTCCTGAGCGATGTGAAGTTTCAAGTATGTTATTTAGCCACATCTGTTCATCAATCAAAATCAGTTCTACCAGTGAGCCTATCATGTTGTCAAATAAGATTAGAGTTGCACTCTAATGGGTGACTGCCCCCCCCCATACATCTATTAATTCTATCTCTATAATGCTGCACCCTAAAATAGTCCTACCTTTGGTAAACCATGCCTTGCCACTTTGGATCTTAACAATCTTTGGATCAGGGACAATGTTGATGTCACCTCCTAAAAATACCTGGGTACTGGCATCTTGCCATTCTGTCACTACCCTAAAAAAATTTCCATGGGTTCCACTTGATTCATGATGAGACCATAAAAATTCCCTACTATTACATATCTCTACTTGCTTTCGATTTTATCAAAACACTCATTCCTTCTTTATCATGCCTCTCTTGTATAAATGGACAGCAGACTTTGTGTCTTACTAAAATCATCAGTCCTCCCTTAAATGACTGGCACAGCTCACTAAATCCTAGCCCTTCCATCCCTTTAACCCCCCCTTTTTTATATTTGTTTCCTGTAACAGTGCTATATCCACTGCACCCTGTTTATCCTGCCTAATAGTTTTTTTGTGATGTACCCAAACCTCTTACATTCCAAGATATTAACCTCAAACTGCTTGCAGCATTATGGGTCTGAGTTTACCCCAGTTGTTCTTTACTCACTGAGGTAATCTTTAAAGCCCCTCCATCTAAATCAGGGACACTCATTGATTGTGAAAAAAAAGACAGTCAAAATAATATCACAGAGTGTTGGCAATCTTACCTATAATGGTTTACTATAAATGAATGAAAATCAAAAGACTGAATCCCAAAAAGACTGAAAATTCAAAATATTGAATACATTTTAAAGCAAGGGGCAAGCCCCCTGCTCCCCTCATCTTCCCCTGCTAAATATACATACCAACTCCAAGATCGCACAACAATGGAGAAGGGGCAAATTCCATCATTCAATATTTTGAATTTTCAGTCTTTTTGGGAACTCAGTCTTTTGATTTTAAGTCATTTGATAGTAAACCACCTATAACACTACTGTGAATGCTAATTAAAGAAAATTATAAAAAATGTGGTGCACAGCTGATGGCATTACCTACCCCATTATATTCCCTTGGGCAGGGACAAATTAGCAGAATCAGAACACACATTGCTGTTGTTACAGCAACACACACACACACACACACACACACACACACACACACACACACACACACACACACACACACACACACACAAATACACATACACACACACAAATACACATACACACACACACACATACACATACACACACACACACATACACATACACATACACACACACACACACACACACACACACACACACACACACACACACACACACACCAAAATTGTGTCCCCTTGTGTCAATCAGTTTGATTTTACAGGCATTTATTTATTATTTATTTATTTATTTTACATTTGCTGACCGGGATAGTCCGACTGGATACATGTCCATTTTCAGCGGAGGCCCGAGGAGAAAAGCTCCAAGAAAATAACACACATTGAACATTTAGTAAATGCTAGTTTCAAGCAGATTACAGTCATAAGCATTACCAGCATTTAGCACATATAGTACTTATTATAAAATACTTTACAAAACATAACATTATTTTCAAAGTTAAACAAACATAACATTACATTCAGGTTTAAGACACACTGAGTAGCAGTTATACAATTGACCCTTCCTGAAATGGAGTGGTAGAAAAAAGTTAGAAGTAGTTGAAGGTAAGGCACTTAAGAAATAGAGAGGTCACTAGTCAGGGTTAGTGCAAAGACATAACCAATGAGTTTTGAAGTATTTCTTGAGTTTGGTTTTGAAATGAGTTAGTGAGGGTACTAGGGTCAAGTCAGCTGAGAGTCTGTTCCATATTTTTCCAACAGAGTTGGCAAACAGAGAGTCCCCAGCTGCGTAGTTGGATTTGTATGTTTGAACTAGCAGTCTAGTGGATGATTGCAGTGGCCCAGTGCTGGTGTAGGGGCTGATAATATTTTTTAGTGCAGGTGTATTTTCTGGTTGGTAAAGGACTTTATGTGCCACTATTAGCTGGTTGAACTGCAGTAGACTTGGCAGTTCAAGCCATCCTAGGCGATTTAGGTTGTGACAGTGGTGTGCTTGGTAGGCTGTGTCAGTAGCAAATCTGGCAATGTGGTTATAGCAGGATGATAGTTTATTAAGATCTGTTTTGTTTAAGTTGGAGAATAGAGGTGAGGCATAGAGAAAAGTTGATAGCAGATGGGAACGGGCAATTGCAGTTCTAGGAAGTGGGGTAAGGAAAGGTTTGATTCTGTAAAGAGAGCCAAGTTTTTTATTAATGGTTTTGATAGTTTGATTGATATGCACATCACACTTCAGGCTGTTATCAACTATGACACCCAGTAGTTTAGTTTAGGCTTCTGGGGAGATGATAGTGCAATTGTTAGCAGTTATGTTGAAGGCTGGCGGGGGGGGGGGGGGTGGGGGGCTGCATGTGGGCGAGAAGAGAAGCAACTTAGTTTTATTGGAGTTTAGGATTAGATGTTGATTGGAGAGCCATTTTTCCACTGTATTGAAGGTAATTTGGGTTAATGTGAATAAAGTAGCTGGTGAGGTGTCAGAACAAATCAAGGTGGAGTCATCTGCATATTGAATGCAGGTAGCATCTGGGATGACTGAATGAAGGTCATTGATAAAGATGGAGAAAAGAAGGGGTCCTAGTATTGAGCCCTGGGGGACTCCTAATGTGATGGATAGGTGAGATGATAGCTTGTCCTGCCAGAGGACTGCCTGTTGCCTGCCCTGTAGGTAGGATTGAAACCATTGGAGTGCATGGTTGTTTAAGGAGAAGGCCTTCAAAGTATTTATAAGCATTTTGTGGTCAACCATGTCAAAAGCTTTGGATAGATCTAGAAAGAGTGCTGAGGATAGTTTGTTATTATTGTGGTTGTGGTTAATGATGTTAGAGAAAGGGAGGAGGGCAGAAGTAGTACTGTGGTGTGGGTTAAAGCCATGGTGAAAGCTGGACAACAGTGTGTTGTGTGTGAGGTAGTGCATGAGCTGTATGTGTACACACTTCTCCATAATTTTAGCTAGACATGACAGAATAGCTATGGGTCTAAAGTTTGACAGTTCAGTGGAACTACCCCCATTATGGAGAAGTATAGAAGTATGATATGGGAGATATTCCATATAGTGGGTACAGTAGCTTCAGATATAGCTCTGTTGATCAAGATAGAGATGGGATAGGCTATGGTGTCAGCAGCCTTTTGCAGATAGTCTGCTGGGAGGAGGTCGGCAGCCAGGGTGGTGGGTCTTAGTTTCTTAAGTAGGGCATGAATAAGTTGAGTAGGAACAGGTTGGAAGGTAAAGTATGTTTGGGTACCGGGTGTGGCTACATTAAAATTAGAGCCATTGGGAGAGAGTTGACTGGCTAGAGACTGGATAGTCTCTGTGAAGAAGCTGTTGAAGTTATTAACAATGTCTACTGGGGATTTTTGTTGGGAAGCTGAGAGGGGTGGAGTGGTGGTTTGGCCTGGGTAGAGTAGTTTGTTTATTCCTGCCCAGAACTTTTGAGGTTTGTTTTGGTGTTTTTGCAGTAGATGGTAGTAGTGGTTCTTTTTGTCTAAGGTTATGGATTTTTTGGTGCCATTCCTTAGCTGTCTGAATCTTAGTTGATCAAGTGGGGCTTTTGTTTTTCGGTAGGTGGCCCATAATTTGTTTCTGAATGACATTTTGGTTTTGGTATCATTAGAAAGCCATGGTGCAATATTAACTTTGGTTCTAATAGAGCAGCTGGGAGCATGGGAGTTAAGAATTGCAAGGAATTTGGTGTTAATGTATGCTACTGCTTCATCTAGGGGGAGACTTCTTAGTACTGACCAGTTGCATGCCTTAAGTTAATTTTGAAACTTGGTGAGAATAAAATTATTGTTGTTTCTTAATGTTCTATAGGTGGATTGATAGGAACAGTCTACTTTGAGCTTGATTACATAGGTGAGACAGTGGTCAATTAAGTCATCAGGCAAAGTGTCTGATTTATAAGATTGAAGATGGGTATTGACAAGTATCCAGTCTAAGGTACTTTCCTTGTTATTGGGTTTTCCTGTCCTGGTGGGGGAGGTTATGATTTGAGTAAATCCATAGAGGTTTATGTGGGTTGTGGGGGTTTCACAAGAGCAAGTGTTCCAGTCAATGTTGAAATCCCCAAGAACAATTGTTTCTTTGGGTTGGTTATTGGATAACCAATATAAGAAGTCTTCTAAGGTTTCTGTGTTCCTCCCTGGGGGAATGTAAACACAGACAATGTTTACATTTTTGTTTTTGTTAATTTGTAGTTTTGAGATAAGAATTTCAACATTACTGAACTGGGATGGTTGTTGGGTGTCTATGCTGATATATAGGGTAGACTTGTAAAGTATGGCTACCCCACCACCCTTTCTGGTGGTACGGTCTAATCGAAACATACTATACCCTGGAGGCAGAATCTCATGGTCCTTGGTGGCAGGCTTCAGCCACGTTTCTGTTAGGCATAATATATCTGGGGAATGAACAGCTAAGAGGGCATGCAGGTGCTATGTTTTGTTATTTATGCTCCTAATGTTTAGATGGCAGGCCAGCAGTGAGCTAGGAGGTCTATTTGTTGGAGCTATGGAGGTAGGGGATATAGTAGGGGCATTAGGGCCAACAGGTGGGGATGGACCAGGGTTTGGGTAGATGTCGCCATCCTTTGTGAGGTTGTAGTGTATCCTGAGTATGAGTTTTAAGATTTTGAATAAAGTTTTGTAATAGTTTCTAGTTTTATGACAAATGTAACTAGGTCTAGTAAGATGGTAGTATTTAGAGGTTAAGGAGGTAAGCATGAGGGGAGTGAGTAAGGGTGCATTATTATCTGTTGTAGATGAGATGGATGTTTGGAATTTAGGGTAGTGGAAACCTGGGTGATCCTGATAGTTGTAGGCTGTTAGGAGATATGGGATGAGTAAAAGGGGTAGAAGTAGAGTTAATAAGACTATTTTGGGTGATAGCATACCTACTGAATGGTATTTGATACTTAGGCAAAAGGAATAGTAGAGTTGGAGGACTGGTGGTATTAGGTTGAGAGTGGTGCTGTTGAGTGACAAGTTGTTACTGATTGGTTTAAAAAAGTGGGGTGTGGTCTAGTACCAATAAATGTAGCAGCACCAGGGGTGGGAGAGATTTGCGGGAAGGGAGGGGTGCAAAGCAAGCCCGAGCGAAGCAAGGGCAAGCGGAGCAGGGATGAACCAATGCCTGTACTAAGTTCATAGGTTCATAGGTTCATAGGTTCATACTAGGCTATCTGCCCGAGGGCATTTACAAGCCTAGCCCATAGTTTTGTGGCTTACGCCACCCTTTTAGTTTGGAGAAACTATGCCCATTATTTTGCTGTGCCTCTGTCGAGCAGTGACACTGAGGTAATCCCTGGGGTGTATCTGCGATCTCCCATCCATTGGTCAAGATTCCTCTTGAACAAGGCCAGCGAGGTGCTCTGCCTCACATATACCGGGATTTTGTTCCACAGCATAAGGAGTCTTTGGGTGATGAATCTATCCCTCCAGCACGTCCTATTAATAACCGTGTCAAGGTTTAAGTCTCCCACCCTTGTGGCTCTGAGGGATCTAGATTTTTTGAGGTGAAGCATGTTCATCAAATCTGGGTTTGACATGGCCTTGTATGTCAGGCACAGGTCACCTCTGAGCAAGCGGTAGGCAACTGAATAGAGCTGGAGTTCTTTCAGTCGGGCAGCATAAGACAGATTTTTGAGACCCTTATCCTTTTGGTGAGGAACTTTTGTGGCCTCTCCAGCTGCTGCAAGTGTCGGGTCAGATACATTCCGAATGGGGCATTGTACTCAATCATTGGTCTGATGAGTGATGAGTATAGGGAGACTATGACCTCCCTTGATCTAGATGTGAATCCCTTCATGATAAGGAGGGCAATGTAGAAGGTCTTCCTAACTACTTTAGCAATATGAGTGTCGAATGAAAGGCTACTGTCAACCTGGTTCACCAGGTCCCTGATAACTTCTTCTGTGCTCAGTGGATTGCCACCTATATGGTAGCTAGGGGTAACCTTGTTTTTCCCGAAGGGTATGACTATGCATTTCTTGGCATTTAACTTTAGGCCATGGCTCTGGCACCAGTTATCCATTTCTGTGAGACCCTTCTGAAGGATATCTGTGCCAGATGTGTTTTCGACTACGGTGCCCAGTTTGCAGTCATCTGCAAACTTTGTCAGCCATAACCCTCCTGTGTTTGCTTGTACTTCAGAAAAGTAGATGCCAAACAAGAGTGGGCCCAGGACTGAGCCCTGTGGGACACCACTTGTGACAGGCTTTGAGTCTGACATGGCGCCAGCAACTCTGACCCTGTGGGTTCTGTCACTCAGCCAGTTTGCAACCCATCTTGTGATGTATGGGTTTACATTTAAGCTGATGAGTTTTTCAATGATACCCGAGTGGGGTATTGTATCGAAGGCCTTCGCCAGGTCAAGGTAGGCTGTATGGACTGCCTTTCCCTCATCAATGGCCTTGGTGACTGTTTCGAAAAAGTCAACCAAGTTTAAAAGGCATGATCTGCCTTTGACAAAGCCAAACTGGGTTGGATCCAAAGTCTGCAAATTCCCTATGTCTTTATTTATGAGATCCATTATGATCCTCTCCATGGCTTTGCAGATAAGGCTTGTCAAGCTAATGGGATGGTAATTTCCAGGGTCGGTGGAGGCACCGCCTTTGTGAAGTGGGACCACAGTCGCTGTGCGCCACTCCCTGGGTACGTATCCGGAGGTGAGACTAAGATTAAACAGCTGTCCTAACTGCGGGTTTAATTCCTCGTTGAGTTCGTGGAGCACACAGCCGGGGACACCATCAGGTCCCATGGATGGTGTGTTTTTTGCCTTGGAGAGAGCAGTTCTCACCTGGGCATTAGAGATGTTTGGGGGGCTACAATCATTTGGTATAGATATCTCTCCTTTTGGGGGGGAGCAGTTGTAGCAGTTTAACCTGTATGAAGAAAGGGGGAGGGAGAGAAGGCAGTAGGAGTGGTTAGAGGAATACCTTGATTGACTGACACCACACCAGAGGTAAGTTGAATGTAAGGGCCTACAATCTGCACTCAGCACTGCAATGTGACTTGCACTCAGCACTTTAATTTCACTTATGGTTAGCAGGAAAGACAGACCAACGGTATACAATTCTGAGGATTATTACAAGGGTCACTTGTTCAAATGTCAGACAAGTAAGTAAAACTTTCAACAGGAATCTATATCTTGAGTGTTAGAAAGCCAAAAAGGTATAAATTATACCTGTAAAAATTAGGATCAGAGAGACAAATGTAAGAGTCAGTGTACTTTAGTTACAGGGAAGGAGGCAAACACTCAGAAAAGAGCCCTATGGCTGACCAAAATGGTGACTTGCTTAATTACACATTACTGTAAGAGAAAGCTTAACAAATGCTTTTTGTGTGTGCAACCTATTCTGATTAATTGCTGGGAGAAACAATTTTTGTTGTGTTTTCCAATTGCAATCCTGCAGACACCGTTATTCAGGAGCTGCAGTTTGTTGGTGTAGGTAAATGTGAAGTTCAACTAGGAAAAGAGAAAAGCAGAGATTCTAGGGTAAGCATTTAGGCAGCAACAGGCAGTTATTATAGCAATAACCCATGCCTGGGTGTGGGTAATGCTGGATTTACCCACGGTTGGTGTGGTTTGGTCCTGAGGGCGAAGCCCGAGGGACCAAACAAAGCCAACCGTGGGTAAATCCAGCATTACCCACACCCAGAAGTGGGTTATTGCTATTATACAATGCCATTATTTAAGAAAAAAAAATAATTACTTTTCTTAAATAATGGCATTGTATAATGCCTCCTTGATGCCCTTCCGCAGCTGTCTGGTATTCCACGGACGTTCTGATGTACTGCGTATGCCTACGCAGTACATCAGAGCTGTGGGCAAAAGCAACGGAGAAAGCAAGATCTCTGTTGCTTTTTACTGTTTCGCTATGTTAAATGGGTTTAACATAGCGAGACAGCTTTAAAAAAAGCAATGGAGATCTCCGTTGCTTATTTTAAACCTGTCTCGCTATGTTAAACCCATTTAACATAGCGAGACAGGTTTAAAAAAAAAGCAACGGAGAAAGCAAGATCTCCATTGCTTTTTACACACTGTGTTGCTATGTTAAAGGAGTTTAACATAGCGAGACAGCTTTAAAAAAAATCAACGGAGATCTCCATTGCTTTTTTTAAACCTGTGTCGCTATGTTAAACTCCTTTAACATAGTGAGACAGTGTTTTAAAAAAGACTTATACTAATGGAAAAAGTCTGGGCGACCGGACCTTTTTCCATTAGTATAAGTCGATTTACAACGTGCACGCTGACCAATCAGCGTGCACGTTTTGGAATATAAATGGGGGGGGGGGGTCATGGTATAATTTATAATAGTACATTCAGAAAGTTTTTTTTTGGGGGGGGTACAGTAGCACACTTCAGAATGGATTAAAATTGATAGCTAAGAAACATTAGCAAGAGAGCAATGCAATAAACAAAACACTTGTCAGATTTTAAAGATATACCAGTAAAACTAAATCAATTGTTCACAATGGTACAACTGGACAATTGTCAGTAAAAGCAATTCAGGTAAAACTAGCACAAGTTATTCAGGTCATAAAAGCACTTCTTCAATGTGTGTGTGCAATTTAAACATTAAAAACCTATGCAGCAAGTAATAGCTCTCATTATACAGTTTCTCTAGGTACAGGTTCAGTTTAAACACAAATATTACCACAGAAATTCAGTAAAGTCACTAGCTACTTATAGAGCTTCTGAAACAAAAATAGAACAGTCTGTGCAGAATCAGAATTTAGCATCAGGTCATTCAGGTGCACACAAAAAAACTGTAAAATTCCATGCTATGAAGAAACTTACACTGAGTCACACCAGGTCAGCCAAGGGGGCAAGAGAGAGGGAAATCCTAAGCACCTAGATTTGAAAATGATGCCTGTACTAAGTTGTAGCAGTTTGACCTGTATGAGGAAAGGGGGCGGGGGGAGGCAGTAGGAGTGGTTAGAGGAATACCTTGATTCACTGACACCACACCAGAGGTAAGTTGAATGTAAGGGCCTACAATCTGCACTCAGCACTGTAATGTGACTTGCACTCAGCACTTTAATTCTACTTATGTTAAGCAGGAAAGACTGACCAACAGTATACAATTCTGAGGATTATTACAAGGGTTACTTGTTCAAATGTCAGACAAATAAGTAAAACTTTCAACAAGAATCTGTCTTGAGTGTTAGAAAGCCAGAAAGGTATAAATTATACCTGCAATATGGCAGGCATCAGCAGCAGGCTGGCCAGAGGGCATGTCAGTAGCAGTAAAAATGCAGTGCACAATGGGCAGTGCCTTTATAATTGGAGTGTGTGGGCCACTAACCCCTTCACAGTGTCTAGGGAACATTACCTAAAACGCATACTGGAGCATAAATGTGACTACGGTAGCCTGCAGGATTTCATCCATGATGTAGCACACTTCTGCATGTTGTAGTTACATAAGTATGTACTGTATACTGAGCACAACACTCATTACTCCTTCTGCCACCATGCATTTGGTTATTAAAGCTGTGAGCATTGCAGTGTGTGCTTCTCTTTGCCCACAGGGAATTTGCAAACAGCCATATTTCTCTGCAGCTGAATGTCACTTCAGCCATGTGTCCCCAGTCAAATGTACCACAGGGAAATGTCTTGCTGCCTAGGCGCCTGAACCCCCTGTAAAAAGTAGGATGAGAGAGACAAATGTAAGAGTCAATGTACTTTAGTTACAGGGGAAGGAGGCAAGCACTCAGAAAAGAGCCCTGTGGCTGACTAAAATGGTGACTTGCTTAATTACACAGCATTGTAAGAGAAAGCTTAACAAATGTTTTTTGTGTATGTAACCTACTCTGAATAATTGCTGGGAGAAACAATTTTTGTTGTGTTTTCCAGTTGCAATCCTGCAGACACCATTATTCAGGAGCTGCAGTTTGTTAGTGTAGGTAAATGTGAAGTTCAATCTGATTAATTGCTTCGAGAAACAATTTTTGTTGTGTTTTCCAATTGCAATCCTGTAGACACCGTTATTCAGGAGCTGCAGCTTGTTAGTGTAGGTAAATGCGAAGTTCAAACTAGTATGTCTTATGCTGCCCGACTGAAGGAACTCCAGCTCTATTCGGTCGCATACCGTCTGCTCAGAGGTGACCTGTGCCTAACATACAAGGCCATGTCAAACCCGGAATTGATGGACATGCTCCACCTCAAAAAATCTAAATCCACAAGAAATACAAGAGGAAGAGACTTAAACCTTAACACAGTTATAAATAGGACGTGCTGGAGGGACAGATTCATCACCCAGAGACTCCCTATGCTGTGGAACAAAATCCCGGTACATGTGAGGCAGAGCACCTCGCTGGCCCTGTTCAAGAGAAATATTGACCAATGGATGGGAGATCGCAGGTTTACCCCGGGGATCACCTCAGTGTCACTGCTGGACAGAGGCACGGTAAACTAATGGGCACAGTACCTTTCAAACTTAAGGGGTGGTGAAAGCCACAAAACTTTGGGCTAGGCTTATAAATGCCCTAGGGCAGATAGCCTAGTATGAACCTATGAACCTATGAGTCACACCAGGTCAGCCAAAGGGGGAAGAGAGAGGGAAATCCTAAGCACCTAGATTTGAAAAAAAATTTACATAACAACAATACATATTAGACTCTGTCTAAGTGTAGCAAAAGTGACAAGCTTCATTTCTTATGTGTCAGCCTCCTGCTGAAAATAACTAGCAAATCCCAAAACATCAAAAAATCAGTCATCGTGGGTCCATGCTAATAATGCAGCACCCTACTAATCATGGCAAAGACCAGCTGATTCACATCAATGAAAATATTTGGCGAGTTACTGCAGTCAACTGGCACACACATTCCTCACCCCTCTTCTGATGCTGTACTAGAATCCTTTACTACTCCCAAGTCTGATTGCAAGTCTGAATTGGAGAAAGATTGTTCCATCTGTGATAGTTCCATTAGGGAAAGGTCAAGGGTACAGAAATTATCTCTACCCCCCACATGTAGTTTTAACAGCTCATACCTATTCTGTGTGTCCAAGCCATCTACATGCCAGGAAACCATTTCCTGTTGCTTGCATGACCCTTGAAGTGAAGTGGGCTTGAGGCCTCCCCTGCTTCTTCCATTCTTTATCAGTGTTGATTTATTTGATGAGGAGATTGCAGGCCTTTCTCCTTTTTTGTTTTCTCCCAACACTGCCTTTTTAGAGCCAACCTTTGCACCCACACCTTTGTGTATGCCCTTAGTTTTCAGAAAAAGTACAGTTGTATAAGTTGAGCTTACCATAACAGTAGACATTCAAATGATCACTGCTGCAGTATTCTTAGATATGCAGGTTACATTGTGCCAAGGATATTACAGCCAGACAGATTCCAAAGCTTCAGAGCACATTCCACATGCTTAAACTGTCAGGCAGCTTGAGCTGAACTGACTAAAAGACAAGTTTGGGTGTGAAGTCTTTCAGAGCTTTCCTGCCATGAGAGAAAGGGAGGCTGAGTTCTGAAAGGACAAGGGTAGGAATAACAAAAAATAAATGTCCACATACTGGCTTAAAAAAGCAGCTACTGCAGCAGTGATAATTTAACCATCTACTGTTATAGTAAGTTCAACTGAACTAGTTTAGTCATAGATCATTCTGCAGTTGCCGTGCTATATGGGTAGATTACCACAGCTAACTATGTTTGGAAAGTGGAAGGAGATGGGTCCAGGAGCCCCTGGAAAATTGCCTTAGCAAAGCATTATCTAGACCTACAGGAAGAATCAAGCTTATAGGACTTTGTAAAAGTAAATACATAGGACCAAGGAGCAGCATTCTAGAATACTTCTAGAATCCAACCCTTTTGAAAAGAAATAGAAGTAGCTAAGGTCCTTGTAGAATGGGCCTTGTCCCTGCCTGGAACTGATTTGTCATGGCAAGTGTAACAAAGGGTAATAGCTTTAGACAACCATTTGGAAATGGTCCTTTTTTACACAAGTTGTCTGTTTTTCTTACCTTCACAAGAAACAAACTATTGATCTGAAGATCTGAAAGATTTAGTTCTGTCAAGATAATACCAGCGTTGTCTGTGGACATCCACGGTATGGAGTATTCTTTCTCTCTCATTTTTAGGTTCAGGAAAGAAAACGGGGAGATTAAGAGTTTGATTTAAAGTAAACTCAGCTACAGCTTTAGGCATAAAAGAAGGATTGGTTCTCAAAGAAACCCTATCCTTGTGGAAAATGGGGTTGAGGTTGACTCATCATAAGAGCTTGCAACTCAGATATCCTACTTGTAGAGGTTAGGGTAATCAGTAAAATTGTTTTCTATGTTAAGAACCTCAAGTCAGTTAGATTAGCTGGTTCAAATTGAGCAAGTGTTAGCTTCTCTAACAGAAAATTAAGTTTACCAAGGCGGGGCCACCAGTTTACTATGAGGCCTCTCATGCAAAAGCCCATTTAAGTACATTTTGATATGCAACTGTCTGAAAAGATAAAGGGTGCTGTTGTTCAGACCAAAGACATTTCAGATACTACTGTATCTTTCTTATGTGGAGTCTTGCCAGGGGTTTCAAGAGAAACATAGATGCCATGAGACCCACGAGTCTGAGGTATACCCTCACAGTGGCTGATGTCTGAGTGGAAAACTTTAGAAACAGATCTAAACAGATATCTATTTTTTTTTCTTGTGGAAGAAAAGCTCTTTAAACTGAGGTGACTAGTAGATATCCCAGGAAAACAATCCTGTGTGAGGTAGACAAGAAAGATTTTTGAATGTTCTTTTGGAACTCCAGCTTGTGCAAGAGATCTCTCACCAAAACAGATTCCTGACAATTTGAAAAAATCTCTGTAAAGATAATCCAGTTGTCTAAATACAGAAAAATGTGGATATTCTACTGAATGAGGAAAAAGAAAATTCTGTGAAAGATTTGGAAAAGGAAGACTGGAAAATCTTAAAGATTCCCTGGATCAACTTGCCTCTTTAGCACAATTTTTAATCACTTAAGCACAGGGGCCAAACACTAAACCTCTATCTAAGGGAGAATTTAAAATTTAATTTTTTACATTATCTGAGAGTTTCCGAGAATGCAGCTAAGAAAACCACCTTAAACAGTACCAGTGGCCATTGCCCTGGTAATTATTTAAGGTAGATTTTTCTTCACAAGAAGAAACTGTAGATAAAACATTCCTCATATGTTCACAATATGTCAGAATAAACTTTAACATACAAGTCTGACAATTTAAAATTCTGAAATTCAAAGTTGCAGAAGTATACACATTTTCCCGTAACTATCAATAATTTTCCCATCCTTATTAGAAAGAGTTGGATTGTAATTAACTAAGTGCTTAGCAGCAGATCAGTCAACTAAGGCTATAGCTAGTATGTCCAATTTGGGAATAGTGTAAAAATATAAAAGACTCAGCAAATTTTATACATCCTACCTGCCTTTTTAGGGACATTTGGCTATCAGGAAAATTTCAGGTAATAAGACACACATCTTCTAAGTACACAGGTGAGAAGGAATGGTTCTGGAAAATCCTTTTGTAATAACTCATAGTATTTGCTGAGTGACTGAGAAACTGCAGTGCTCTCCCACTGAAAACACTGGAACGTTCTAGCAATAGTCTCAGAGAAAGAGAACCCCTATCAGGAAGTGAGATTTTCTTTAAGTCTGAATCAGAAATGAGGACAAAACCCCTGAATACTTTCCTGTATCTTCCTGTTCAGAGTCAAAATCTTGAATTTCCACAGGAAATGAGGTATCCCTCTTTCTTTTATTGGAAACTACTCTAGAAAAAGAATCAATAGCTTGAATCAAACCCTGAGCTAGTCCCAATAAACTACTCCTACCCAAGGAAATTTGAGGAGAAGTTGATACATGCTTGGTTTTCTGTTTCTTTTTGACAGGAAAAATGGGGCCAAACATGCTATTCATGGCAGCTGCTATTCTGTTAGAGCTGGGCACAGCATTCTGACACAACAGGAAAACCTTCAAACCTAGCATTCTTGAAGAGGAAAATAATAAAACATCAGTAAAAAATAAAAAAATGGAAGGTGTTTTCCAAAAAGGGAACTTATTTGCCCAGCTATGGAAAGTACAAGCCATCTGTTGATCCTCGAAAGCCTCAGAAGAGTGTACTCTATGGTAGCAGGAAAGCAGTAAAGGTCTTCACGCCCAAATTTGTCTTTTTGTCAGCTCAGCTCAAGCTACTAGACAGTTTGAGCATGTGGAAGGTGCCTGGTATCTTTGGAAGCTGGCCAGCTGCTATATCCCTGGCAGGATGTATCCTAAATATGATGAACATCTATTCAAAACTCCCTCCGTTAGTAGTACAAAAATGTGTGAGATATTCCATTCAGTTGTACTACAAGAGATGCAGAAAGCTCTAGCTGCATCAATGGTCCCAACTCCTTTCATCTACAGATCACTGGCAGGAAGGTTTTAATGTTTAAATAAAGTGTAATACTGTAGTCCAGCTTGTGACCGCTGACTATAACAATCCCTCTGACTTCTTTTCTCTTCCCAAAACACCCTCTCTCAATCATTATAGCATAGTCACTGGAGGATAAATTGCCTTGGGATATTCAGGTTACAGACCTTCTGGATAATTCTGTAGGCTGTTTCGGTGGTAGTAGAGTGCTTGCCACCCAATATTTTCTCCAACTCTAATGTAATAAATTTAACTGGCTCTTCATCGTCAACCTTCAGTATGCCTAATTAAATGCAGATTGTTTCTGTGATCATGGTTCTCCATGTCATCCGATTTATTTTCTCCCTTAATGTATACTCCTGCAGCTCTTGAATGTCACTGGAATATACTGCCACATTATTCCTGAATGACCCCACATGTGCATGCCTACATTTTTCTACTTTCACAGAAAGACTTCCTTGATGTGTTTGTTGAACAACATTTAAAAGAAGGACCAAAAAATATTTGTAGACAGGTACAGGATATGGCATGGTATCAAAAAACAAGTCCAACTGAAAAAAATGAGGTACCGAGCCTGCAAGGCTAAAAAGCAAAGTATAATTTATTAAACAAAACAAAAGTACAGGTAAGCACATTCACGATTTGCCCCTTTACCATCTGCCTTATTTCACTGACAGATATCCTACTAATTCAAAGCTACACTGAAGCAAGCCATTGTTCCCAAGGTTTAGTCTTCCCTCAACTAGTTATCTAGTGAATTTTAATAGCCTTACTTAATGCAGGTAGTATAGGGAATAAATTGGAGCAAATAGACTTTTGTTTAATACCTACATCTTATGCCTAGTAGGTTTCACCAAATCTTGGTTAAAAAACATCCCACTCTGTTTTCACCACCACATTCTCTAATACTATTAAGCCTACTACCTTTTCAACAACAGACCAGAAACTAGGATGAATTGAAGATCTCTTATTAAAATAAAACCCCATATCTCTCACTCTCTCCTAATTTAGAGCACATCCAACATCGACTGCAATCCAAATTGCCAAACTGTTCAGTTGCGTATCAACATGCATTACAAACTAATGCTTGCTTTATCATGCTCAGCCACCAATGTCACAAAATGTAAACATGTACTCAATGAAATATTTCCACTCATCACTAATCGCAAAGATATCATCACTCTCAATAACGTCAACCTCATCATCCTCACACCCATCAACTCTGATGTAGTTGACTATCTGACTTACCTTGGCCTTATTCAACTAATTAAAAAGATCACCAGACAGAACTTGAGATCAGGAAAGCATTCCAGTCCGGATATTCCTGTATTAGACCTGGTCATAGTTCAATGAAAGAAAACTAACACCACTATATTACTCCATTCATTTAGGTTTTATAGGTCTCAAAGATATTCTAAGGCCATTTAGTCATTGGGTCATTTATGCCTTGCCAATAACCTCCCTCAGACTATACATGCTTTCTCCAGATGGACCATACTGGTTTGTCCCTGAGTAACTTTATCAATACCCATCCAGTCACTTGGGGTATCTTTAAAGGAAGAAAGGTACACTGCTTAACATGCAAGGGGAGTTTATTACAGAAGCTTGAGAAGTGCTGATATATATACCTCTCCTGCCACCATGTTTTATCTGTAAATGAAGATTTAGATCCCAGGTTCTAGCATTGGCAGAGCCATTGAACTTGTGAAGATTCAACAAAGCTGAGATAACTAGGTATTTTATAGCATGGTAAGGAAGACAGAGTATTCCCCCTCAAAAGCTGGTTGAAAAGGGCATAGTGCTCCCAGCCTTCCTTGGCAGTTCAGTGACTTTTGGCTTTTGATCTATTTTTGATTAGGAACCTTTGTGGTCCTTTAGTTGTTTGGTATGTTTATTGAGCTACATCCCAAAAGGAACATCCCATGCTATAATTATGTTGAGTGCAAAGGAGGAATTAATTATTTTTGCCTTGAATATATTCCTTTTGTAATTATGTGAAATAAAATGATTCCCTGACAACCATTGTCAAATGATGGTGAAAAGACAGGGAATCATCAAACAAAGATGCTAGGACCATGACTGGACCTTTGATTCATACTGATGTATTATTTATACAGAATGATGGGGGTCTGTCTACGAATCTAATTATACTATACATTTTAGTGTTTAGATAAGCCCAATTTAAGTACACCAAAAATTTACCAGGAAGCATTAGCAATGGTGTTTTGGGATGTTGGAAAGAATTTAACATCAACCCCATCTTTAAGTCATCTGAAAATATCTGCCAAAAATCTTGGCTCTTTGCTTACTGATCTGACAAGTAAAAGCCAAAAGGCATAGGTCTCAGCACCAAGCCCTGAGGGGTGCTGCTGGTTACTGAGAAGATAGGTTTTGGATCTAATATATCATTTAAAGGTTTTCTTTCTTTCTTTCTTTAGTTGCAGAGTTTATGTATGGTAGTGGACACTAGGGTGGTTTATTTTTGAAATTCCTATGATACATAGTTCTGGTAGGAGCTGCTAGCTCTATGATTTTTAACTCATTCCCTCCAGTACAGTTCTGTTGAGTTTGTACCTTTAACCCCCAGTGGGTGTGGCTTTGAGCCTTTAAAAATGAAGTTATTACCTTACAATTCTAGCAAATACTCATTGACAGAGGTCAAATATCAGTGCAATTGTAATTGCCATCATGTATGCTTCAAGATAAAATATTCTGATACCTTGTATGTAGCATGGCTTTGTAATTATTAATGTAAATATGAATAGGCAATATTTGATGCCTAGAGGCGCAATAGGCGGTAACTGCAGAAATGCCTGGAGGCACACTCGACTGTATAAAGGCTGTAGAATTCCTTACTAAAGCTTGTTGCTGTATCAATATCAGGAGTGGTATAGTCAAAATTAAATTTTGATATTTCATCACAGAATTAGTTAAGGTTGTCATGGTTAGAGTGTTTAAATCAGTGAGGTTTGCTGAAGGGAATTTTGAGAGTTTAAAAGGAGAAGGTTACAAGTTTGTGGTCAAACTTCACTGAGGAGGGAGATATGTAAGGAGTAGTGTAAAAAACAGACATATTTGCAAGAATCAGGTCAAGAATTATTTGTCTTCTAGAAGGTTTGTTTACCAAACCTATGATTTTTTGGGCATACCCTAAACTGAAAGTATATGTATCTAAATCTATTAAAGGGTGGTTAAAGCATCTAAAATAATGGAGATAATTTAGAATCTTATAAGGTCATCCGTGACAATGAAGGTGTTTTGTGTCAAGATCTACTACAAACACTCATGTCTCAAGCACTTGAAGACCATTGTCTCAAAGCTAGGGACTTACTTAGTCAAGGAGTTTTAGGATTAGGGAATGGGATGATAGTTTTACATTTAGGAAGCAGTAGGGGAGTTTTAGAGTTAGGGAAGGGGAAGGAAGTTTTAGGGTTAGGGAGTAGGAAGGGCATTTTTTGTTAAGGGAGTGTAAGGGAAGTTTTAGGGTTAGGGAATGATCAGAGAAGTTAAGTTTATATTTAGAGTGAGGGTTGGAATTGTTAGGTAATAGAGCCAGGACTCAGGTACGGAACTGGGCTGAAGTTTCAGGGTTAGAGTATGGGCTCTGATAGGGCTATATAGTTTTATATAGAGTCGGTTGTTGGGGAGGGCTAAACAGTTACTGGAGATTGGGCTAGTGGGAATTAGAGCACTTCCTTTTTCAAGTAAGTGACCACAAGCATGTCACAAGCTACCAGCATGTGAATACTTGTAGCGGACCCTCTGTATCAAGCTATTAGTAGATAATGAATCCTATCTAGAGGGATCTGTAGTTCAGTGAGTTCAGTTTGTGATCTGCCTAATGGTAGTAAGTTTCCTTGAGAAATATGGAGATTTCACCACCATTTCTATCAGGTTTTCAGACATGAAGGGTGCAAGACCAGGTATAGCAGAAGTGTTCTTTCTATGTTTAAACCAAGTCTCTGTAACTATGCAGATAACAATGTTTTCCAAATGCAGGAGTGCCTCAAGATCAGGCAGTTTAATGTTTATAATTCCAACGCTGAGAAGTTCCACCTTAACATGATCTGATTTTGGCACTGAGATGTTAATTATGTTGAAAAGTTCAGCAAATGGAGTCTGTTAAAAAAGGTTATAAGAGGCAGCAATGGATTTAGCCAAAATGCTGAAGCCTTGTAATGAGAGGGATATCCATCTTTATTAAAGCAAGTGAACGGTCAAGCATTTGTTCCATATTGTCACATACTGAGTCACTATGGAATGACAGCGGTTATGTAAGCCATTATCAAAGCCAATTATCTTTTCTTTATAGCAAAGCATAATTTGAAGTAAAGGTGAAATACTGTTCAAGACCAGTGTCTTACCTGTGTTAGTAACATGGACGGATAGTATGGACATGTCCGTCAGGGTTATACATCACTTCCATGTGGAACATTGCCATGCTGTAATTATATTTGTAATGAAATGGGGTCCTTACAGCCATTATAATTTCAGGAATCTGGGTACCAGGAAGACAACTAACTGTAAACCTCTCCTTGTCCAGTTTTTTGAGTGATAGGTTTGTGTGCCTGACAGTAGGTCACTTATCACTAAAACATTTTTATTGCTGCTATAGTTCAAAGTGAGAGACTGAGTGTTTTTACTTAGAGTGAATCTTTATGGCAGATATAGCAGGGCCTAATTTTTGCTGAGACCTCTAAGCGGCTATAGGAATTATTTTTCAAATCCTCAGCATAAGAAATTTTGATATAAAAATGTAAGACTGTGGTGGAGGTGTATGAACCTCTTGAGGCAAGTTTTTAAGTGTGAAGGAAGCCTCCAGATCAGTTAGGTAATTACACCTCTCACAAGTGAAATTATTAGTGCTGTGAATGATTTCATTATCTGTGTGAATAAGGCAGTTAGTACTCTGTTTTAAGAGACCTAGAGCTAAAAGGCTGTCAACAGAGGAGACATTAGCAGGCTAACTTCCCATCGTGTCCAGTAGTTAGGTGTTTAGATGAGTGATGTAAATGCAGCAGAGGGTGTAAGTAATTATGTTGGAATACAATAAATATACAAAAGGCTGTCCCCCCCTGAATGATAATCTTGTCTCAGAATGTGTAGACTTTAAAATTAAAATGAAAAAAAAAATGGGTAAACATTTATAGGTTTGTACCATACACTATGCACTAAGCAGGCAGGAAGATATAAAACAGAGGGTAACTCAAGCTTAAGCTGTCTAAGAGGAGGAAATTTCCATTTAGGTTTTTTACTGCTTAGTAGCATAGGCACATGAGTCCAAACAATTTAAAGTAAGGATGGGCTATGCAAGAACGACTCCGTACAAAGGAACAACATGATCTAGCTGGTGGGCAGTCAGTATTCTGAATCCGTGGAATTCTCCTTGGAATACAGTAGGAGGACAGAAGTATTTCAATATATTGAATAGAATGACTTCACAAGTGACACTTCTGCTCATTGGCAACAAGAACCATTAAAAGGAAAGGGAGGGAATTTGTAGCCAAATTACCAGACAACAATAGAGACAGTGGCTTCAAAAACGCAACACGAACAGGATGAGAGTGTAGGGGAATTCTTTTATGCAC
Source organism: Protopterus annectens (assembly GCF_019279795.1). Lineage (NCBI taxonomy): Eukaryota > Metazoa > Chordata > Ceratodontiformes > Protopteridae > Protopterus > Protopterus annectens. The sequence continues at coordinate 1,440,255,826 of NC_056728.1, read as the reverse complement.
ATGTAGTTCAGTTACAGTTAAAATGGTTCAAATCAGTCCCAGGAACAGAAATGTCAGAATAAAATCAAGAGCTATATAGTTTTTGGTTTCATGGTGTGGAGAGACACAGAAAAACTGTCAGTTTAAGTCTAAAATGTATCCAAGTAGTACTCTGAAATCTAAGGTGCAGCTTCAGTATTAGCTCTGTCACAAAGAACACAACAAACACTAGGCTGTGTTGTAAACAGCAGGAAAAAAAGAAAAGAAAAGAAAATTTACAAGAGAGCCAACCAGCAAACACCTGTGAAACCAGGGGTAGTCAGAAACTATGAAAATCCTAGCAAATAATCATCTCACAAGGCTAACTACTCCAGTTTCCAAGCGAGCCCCAACATCAGGATAAAATGAAACATATTTTTTTTTCTTTCTTGGTGTAGTGATCAATGCATTCTTTTATTTGACCTAATAACTATACATAATGAGCTCCAGTAAAATGTATCAACTTCTACCTGAAGACCCTTAAGAATACCACAGCACTAGAACAAGAAACAATCAAGCAAAGTGACAATTTTCCTTCAAAACAAAGACCACCCAACCTTTCAGCATCCGTAACAGCCACACTCGTCAACCAGCTCAAAGCATATTTCCCCAAAATAGCCAAGCTACTTAGATGCATGCATACTAAATAATTCACTAATGAGTTTAAAGCCTTACGTAAAGTGAAAGTTAAATCCAGCACTTACTGAAAATCTCACCATCACCTGAAACCATGAAGAAATTTACTATCCTTCAGAAACCTGTCCATGTAAGCCATTTAAGAAGGCATAAAACAAACATCCTTTGCTATTCTTTAAAAACGGTGAAAAATAGCATGGACAACATTTTGGAACCTTGATAATGGACGTGCAAGTCACACTCCATATAACAACCATTGACACTATTCTCTAACTCTATTCTCACTTTGTCTAGCAGTCTTATAAGAACATACCTCCTGAATGAATTCACTACCTTACCCCCTTCCTCACAAATTGCATAGATCTCCAATCCTCCAAACTGAATCCCATTCACCCATGTATTCAGTTTTAGAAAAATAAATAAATAATAACCAAACAAATTGAAAAATACATTGAGGAAATCCCAGCATTGTATTCACAAGTACAGACAAGCTTCTGCCTTGCTTTATTTGTTAAAAGAACCATATAACTGCTACTATATATCACAATTTGTAAATCCTTTGTTTCTCCTCCAGCACAATACCTACTGTGTAGAAACAAGCAATAATAAAACCATACCTAAGCAACTCAAACCTGAAACACCCAAAAATGTTAGACCAAAGACTAGTTTCAGTCCTACCCACCATAGGGAAAATATTAAAAAAATTGTCTTTGTGCAACTTACAGAATACAAGCAAAACACAGCATTTTTTTGCTACCCAAGCATGACTTCTGGGCTAACCCTGTAACCTTGCCAACTCTCTACACCTTCACCAATGATATCCTTATGAACATACAGAAGGGACTTTTATCAGGTGCTATCTTCATTGACTTGACAAAAGCCTTTGACTTAGTAGACCATCATCTTCTATTAACCTACCTTATCTCAACTGAAATCAGCCAAAATCCTCTTTTCTTTTCTTTTTCACAGACTTTTTAGACAGAGGAGCCAAACTGGATTATCATTCTCTCCTTCCTTGTCCCTAATCAAAAGAATACCTAAGGGAGATATATTATCCTCTCTATGTTTCACATGCTTATGAATTACTTCCCTATAGGCTTCATGTAGATCAATGTCATTCTATACTCGGATGACACCATCAAAAAGAACTTAAAGAAAACCTTTCTCTTCTCTCTAATTGGCTAGTCAAAAATACATTTTTGTTCCATAACAATGAGACAGAATCTATGATATTTGGTACCAAGTAAAAAACTTTTATTCTCCACAGTCAAAGAGCCATTTGTACTAGCAACCAGCTACCCTTAGAAACAATCAATCAGTTCAAATGCCTAGCTATCTGGATTGACCAAAATCTACACATTCAACATCATATTTATACTGCTAAATCAAAAATAAGTTCACTCCTATTCTGGTCTTAAAAGATCTCTCACATTTTCGCCCCAGCTACCATAGCAGCCGTAGACACAGTTTCTGATGGCACAACTAGAAAATGTCTTACATTTCATAATCAGTGCACTCAAGAAAAAGCTACACTTCCAGCCAACAATATCTGTAGATGTATCTCCGGGGCCCATACTGGAGCATCCTTGCAATGTAGTTCAAAATGTTAAAATGATTCCAGTTCAACAAAAGTGCATGCTATACCTAACGTACCTCACATATAAACTCTTAAACCCACTGATCTTACTCTTTTTTTCCCATCAGAGTAACTAAAAAGCATCACTGCCTGTAGCGTACGATCACAATTCCATGAAATCCTCTCCTTACTTAATCCTATAAGTATACCTCATGTGACTGACTGCAATTCCACAGGAGTAACTCCCACATGTAGGAATTTCTCTCAGTAAAAATATAATCACTCTCTTCTAACAAAGCCTTCAATAACCATCTGAAAACATATCTGAATTATAAAACCTAATGGAAGTGCTATGTATATATATATATATATATATATATATATATATATATATATATATATATATGGAGATAGAACGTATAACTATTCCTTCACTCCAGACTCATTTTTTTCACGCTATACTTTCATATTTGATTCATGAAATCTTAGCCCACTTCCTCCTTTTACAGATTTCTACCATCCTTTCATTCTTAGTTTTTCCCTTCCTTCTACCTTTTCCCCCTACTATACATATATTTGCAGATACTACATATATTGAATATGCACTGTGTGTGTTGCATTTTGAACTAGTTAAGTAACTTGTCCTGCAGTTCAAATGTTAATATATATTTAGCTATAGTTGATATTTTTTAATTAAAATGCTGATAGATTGCTTGTAAACATTCTTTTCCTTTCAGCGCTATGCAGTCGTCCATTTGAAGATGTACACTTTGTTATTTTCTGCTTACTGTACTGTCCCATGACAACAGGACAAGTATAATGTGTCAAATGCACTGGTGATGGAGTCTTTATTAAGTGAGATGACTTTATGGTCACCTTATACCTGGAGCAAGCAGAGTGAAAAGGCATACATCAAGTACAAGGTCTTTGCGAACTGCAACTCTAATGTACATGATAAGGCTAAAGCAGCATGCATTGCACCTGATGAGCAAGCCTAAGGGATACATATACTAGCTTCAAATGGCATCTGCATCTACATTGTCTTCATACTAATTTCAGATGTGTCCTTCAGTGATACTCAACAAATGTGGGAATAAAAGATTCAAAGACAGAAATAAAACTGAATGAGTTATTCTCTACAATCCAACCTCAAAATCATTTAGAAGACCATGTATTTATGTTATGCAACCAGAATAAGTAAATTAAAATACTTAAAAATGTTGAATTCTAAACATTCGAATATTGTACAGATATACATGAATTTATATAGTATACTACATTACGTCTCCCTTCTTAACTGTGCCTGCCCTGTCAGTATTGTTATTCTAACAAGATCGCCAAAACTGCATATATCCCTCTACATAATCATCATCATCATCATCATCATTCTTTCTCCCAATTTTCATGAGTTCAGGCTACTGTACAACTACTATCACCTTTCTTGAGTCGGGGATTTTCTTGCCTTCTTCGACAGGCATGCCTGACTGTTACAGCCCTTGTTTTGTGCAGTTCATCCATCTTTTGTCTCTCTTTGTCCCCTCTTGCCTTCATCCAGTATCTCTCAAATCTGTTTTAACACATTGATTTCTTCCTTCCTGCACATGTGACCAAACATCTGTTTTCCTTGACCATCTTTGCTGTTAAGACTACTTTGGAAATATTATCATTTCTTCATGTGCCCACTGTGTGCATCCTAATTCACATCTCAGGCACTTAATTTATATTACCTCAAAGTTCTTCAGCTGCTTTGATTTCACTACTCTAGTTTCTGTGCCTTGCTGAAGCACTAATTGCACCATTGTTTTGTACCCCTTATGTGTCAGCTTCTTTGGCATTCTTTTTGACAAGCACACACACACATTAGCACTGACACATTGTGACAGTTGGCTTCAGTACCTTTGATTCCCGTTTTCATCTTCTTTCTCATATTTTTCTTCTCAACCACATTCCAGTGTTATTTGAAATGCATATCCTGTTCCACCCATACCTCACAAACAGAGCTGTTATCCTGTTTCACTATTTTCCATTCTGTTTCAATGTATATCTTCTTCTGATTCCCCACACTTACTGCTGTGACCATTCCCTTGTCCACATTTAGTCTCAGCCCATGTGCCACAATTTTGAATTCCTGTCCACCATCACTTTCTGTTGCAAATAATTCTTATTATGTATCTCAGCACTTTACAAGCCATCCCGGCTGCCTAGCAGCATTGCTTACATTTAGATCACGTGTTATGATTGCCTTCAGGTCTCTTTTCTTTTTTGCTGCTGCTGCTTCCCTGACTAATAATTGCTTCTCTTAGTTATAACTTACCATATGCGATATTTTACATTTTTACACATAACTTCAGCCAAAGCATTATATATCATATGCGCATGTAACTGTGTTGAAGGGACTTGTACATTACAGCAAAAATGTTGATTCATGCTTGCCTCAATAAAAACTTTGTGCTCACTGAACTTCACAGATTTAAAATAATTTGTTTATTCCAAAGGTTAATGACCCATAGATATATATTTGTTTTAGGCACCACAGACTTTATGGTAGTTAAAGGCAAACCATAGCCAAGAAAATCAATCACAAGCAATTACGACACATTAATTAACACATTAAGAAACAATACATGAACGATTCCACCAAACCATATCCAGTTTAGCACTTTTCTAAGAGTCCAGTTTTTAATTAAGTTGATGTATTTTCAAAATCCATTCATTTGAATTCAGTTTCCAGCACTGAAAGATTAAAGCAATAAGCAGAACAATCACATTTCTTATCCTTTCCCTCATATTTATTGTGTTGCCAACTCCATCCTTCCAAATTCCTATAAACTACAACTTGATTTTATCATAATAGGCTAATGAATGCTCAGCCACTGCCCTTATAACATTAGTCATGGCAATCCAAAAGGGCCCTACCTTTGCACAAGTTCAAATTTAAAAAAAATGCCCTGCTTCTTCTTGGGAACATTACCACCATTTAGATTCCCTAACTCTGCCCCTATGCACCATCTCATTAGGGTTAGTTGCCAACAGAAGAGAAGTTTGGCCCAAGTAAACCTAGAAAGATCAATTTGTAAACTGGGTTGAAGCAAATTAATAAAACAACAATTCCTTCTTATTAATATTTTCTCCCTTTCCTACCACCCATGAACATCTCAAATCTTACGAGAGTTTATCCACCTCTTGCAACACTTGTAAGCCCCTTTTCCTTAATCCTAGTGCTTAGTAAGTCAACTTTACTAAGTGGGTAATTATGGAGTCTGAAATGGTATATTACTGAGTCCTAAACTTGTAGGCTGAATGGTTCTAACATGTCTTTCAAGTGAAATTATGGCCACCAAAATAGCCTTGCTTGGGGGTATTTCTCCACTAAATTAAGAAATGTACTAAAGCTGCCAGTCTATATGTCCCAGATATCCTTTACTGAAAGAATACCAGCCTTTATCCAAATAGTCCACTGTAATGGAGAAGAACCCTAACATAACTTCACATTGAACCAAAGCCCGAAATCTGGGGAAAGTATACCCTGAGTCTTCCTCTTATCCCTATCCCATATTTTAAACCAGTTCTGCATACTTCCTGAATCCCAGACCTTGAAGGATGGTGTAGATTTATGTGGCCGATACAATATCTGTTTTATCTCCAGTTCAGGAAGTGCTAACGTAGGTTTAGACCAAAGGTATGATCTTGCATAAAATCACCCAATGGATGCCATTCCATAAGCTAAAATATTAGTCAAGCCATAGCTCCCTTGTGCCAGCAGGATAAACATCTTCTTTCTCCTTACATGGGGGTGTGGGGGGGGGGTCTACATTCCAGATAAAGCCCCAGTAAGTTTTAAAAAAATCTTAGGGACTGTTACTTGCAGATGTCTAAACAGATAAACTATATTTGGCAGAATAAACATTTTAACTATCTGGATCTTACTCAAAAAGGGCAGGGCTAGTCTTTTGAAGCTGGTCAGCTTTTTGTGGACAAACTTAAGTAAGGAATTAATGTTCAGGATCATCATTTTATTGAAATCTAATCACATTCTGACCCCTAAGTAAGGGCACTGTATTACAATATTTAAAGGTAAATGGTTATGTCCTTGTTTTAATGAATGATAGTACTAAACTGGAGATGAGAAAGACTAACAACTTTTTCAGATTAATGTACACAACACCTGTTGTCCTAGGCAGACTGCAAATAGAAGAAAGACTCAGAGTAACCAGGGCATCCAGACAACTGAGCCAGATAACACAGTTATCAGCAAGCCAAGAAAAAAAATGCATTTCCACACCCTGGACTGCAATACAGATTCTGCTCTAGATCAAAGCCACTATGATAAGAACTAGGGGTGAAAGCAGACTGACCTGTCTGGTACCTCTTGTAAGCAATATATGAGATGATAGACAAGTATTTGTACTGATGTATGCTGATGGTTTGGTGTACAACAACTGTCACTAGTGAATAAATTCCAGTGGGAATCCCGTCCAACCCATAACCTGACATGTGACTTGCCAATTAATGCTGATGAAAGCCTTATGGAAATCCAAATCAGGGCAGCCCCAGGAATACCAGATTTCTGACATATTGTTTGCAGCTCTGTGCTAGTCTTGATCCCCACCTCCTCAGTTCTCCAAGTGAAGAACAACAAATAAATAAATAATGGACAATGCAACAGTAGCATACACTAACCAATACATGTGACCCCCAGCTTTTCAAGTGAAGAGCAAAAAAAAAAGTCTGTTCCTTTTACTGCACACAAACTAGATGTCTAGCTGCACCCAGCCATTCGGGTCACATTTCTCTTCCCTTTCCCCAGCCCTCCTTTCTCACACTAGTAAAAGTTAAAGTGTAGCAAACTGCTTGCTACAAATGTAGAAAGCATTTGTTACAGTTTACATTGCTTGCACAGATCAATGGCACTCAGGCTTTCGGTAAAAAAAAAAAAAAAAAAAAAAAAAAAAATATATATATATATATATATATATATATATATATATATACATATATATTTTTTTCTCTTTTAAACTGCAGCATATGTAGCAAGCAGTTTGGTAAACTTCATACCCCATGTGGACCACTACAACTCTCAGGTTTTAGTTTATTTATTTATTTACTTTTAAACTATAGCACTAGAGTACTTGGGTTTGGCTGCAAATGCAATCCTGGCTTTTAAAAGCCAGTTGCACTAAAGAGTGATCAGGATGATGGATGGCTGATCACACCCCCAACACTTTGCTCCCAGGCCAGTTGCCCCTCTCACCTCACCCTAACTACAGCACTGGTTGTTTTAACATTAGTCCACATACTAATAAGATTGGGGGTCCCTTCCTTCCTTTTGATAAAACCCAGTTGAGAAGAACTAACCACTCAAAGAACCACCTTATCAAGCCAGCTCATCAAGAGTTTAGCAAAACCATCAATTTGTTTTATAAAAAAAAAATTGCTTATAAATATTAGTATCACAGGGACTCCTAACAGGTTTGGTTATCATAATGACCACCTCAGCTTATTGAACATGCTTCTAAGTACATGTTAAATAAATGCACCCTAGCTGTAAGTATATGTTAAATAATGCTCCTCTAGCTGAAATGTAAACATTTTGAAGAAGTTAGAAGAAAACCCATCTAGTCCAGGTGATCATTTGCCACATAGATGATATATGGCTGTATACATTTTTTAAGAGAATGATACATGCTTGAGGTACTGACATAAGTTGTAGTCCTTTGACAAAGTTATTCCATGACCAATTGGTGTTAGTATGTTGGTGCCTAGATGTCAGTATATACTCTCTGACCAAGTAAGTGTCCATCAGTCTTAGCTCTTCTTTCTTAAATGTTTGAACTTGTCACCCACACATTTTTTTTAAATATTCCAAAGATTTGGCTTATTCCTAACCCTTGCACCTTCCACACCCCAAATTCTTTAATCACTGACAACTTAAACTTGTTCTTGCTCAGGAGTATAGTATCTAACCTCTTATTGGCTATGTTTTGTTGGAGTGACTTCCAGATAAAGAATTATACTAAACTAAGCATGGTTAAAAAAGAGATGCTGATTCAGTGATGGATTCCCTGTCTCACCAAAAAAAGTAACTACCAACAAAACCGCATGCCAAGCCAACTTGCTCCCCCAGATGTGAAGGCATAAAATGTAAACTATTTTTTATCCCAATTCTGAATCATCTAGTCATCCCACAAATCAAATTACTCTAAAACAGATCTTGAAGAACATGTAACCCTTGGGTGGTGTAGTGAACCATATCTCAATGGGGCTACTTTGTCCTCCTTGACACACTAACATTTTCCTACTAAAATTAGTCTAAAGCTTGCTAGATTTTTAATAAGACCCATCCACCTAATGTATCCAAGGGGCATTGTAAAGCTTACCAGCCCAGAGCTTTATTGTATTAAAATGATAACCTTTCTTTAAGATGATATCACATAACTGGCTCATTTTACCCTGTGCCAAATTGGCCAGAACTTCTTTGCCTTAATTTTAGTTTCCTGCAATAACACAATTTATGGTGAACATTTTATCTGAAAGTTGCACTCATCAGGATTTTTATCTTGTTACAAAACTGGTGATACTTGACTGTATTTCCAAAAAGGAGGGCATTTATTACCTTCTTCTTATGACAGTTCATGCAAACAGAATAAAACAAATACTGCCGTTATTGATTGAGAACAATCAAACAGGATTCATTAAAATCAGAAAAACATATGACAATATAAAGAGAATTTTGTCCATTATTGATTTCATAAACAAAACAAAAAATAACATGAATGTCATTTGCTTAGATATTAATAGTGCATTTGATTCCATGAATTGGGATTACCTTTGGCTTGCACACTGGTGGAGTATGGATTTTTGAAAAATTTTACTTCACTAATAAGGTCTCATTATGATAAATCTTCGGTGTACCTAAACATAGTATCCTGTTTGTTGGAGCCTATTACAATTACAAAAGGTACAAAACAGGGTTATCCACTTTCTCCTTTATTATTCGCATTAGTAATAAAACCATTAGCAAATTTCATACGTGCAAATCCAAATATCCAAGGAATTCAACTAGATACTGACCTTGAGTTAAAGATTCAACTATTTGCAGATGACATTGTATTGACTTTAAAATAAGATAATAACACAGTAAAAGAACTATAGAAAGCAACAAAACAGTTTAAGAAGATGTCTGGACTTTCATTTAATGATAATAAAACCCATATGTTACTAATAAATATGAAATAAGAACCATTAAATAAAAAAAAATCATAAATATCTATCTAGAAATGATACAATCAAATACTTAGGAGTTAAAATTAGAAATGAGATAGATACAACAGTGTAACTAAACTATAAGGAGATTTTGGATAATATCAAAGAACTCATACAAAAATAGAATAAGCTATTTTTTTAAATGGAGGAAAGACTATATATAATTAAAATGATTATATTCCAGAAAATTCTTTATTTTATACAAGCTTGCTCACTAGCTTCACCTAAATCATATTTAAAACAATTTGAAGGGTTAATAATGAAATTCTCATGGTATCTTAAAAAACCTAGAATTGCCTTAAGGCATCATTTTGAGAAATGGGAAGAAGGTGGAAAAGGCTTACCAGATTTAGAAGGATATATACAATTGTCAGCTTTAAAAATGGTTTCTCTATGGTTAAACAAAGAATATACTTCCAAATGGAAACTAGTACATGAAAAAATCTAGTTAAAAAACACTCATGATACAATAAATAAACATATGGAAATAGTACCGAACAGCTTAATTTGGATACTGAGGGAATATATGGCAACAGGAAAACACAAAAATATAAATTCTAAATACATTATCAATACCCAAGTATTTTATGCACTTTGTAAACAAAACTGGCAATAATGCAGAAGTCTGTTAGAGAAAAGGTTCCTAAGTTCATAGAGCAGTTAATATAAAGCTGATGGAATTTCCCACAAATGGGAAAGGAATTTTATCAGTATTGTACAAATTAGTTAAAGAAACAAGTGTTCATAATAAGCAAAACATATGGAAATACTATGAAACAGTTAATGGTAAAATGCCAGATGATAAAGATAAAAAACTAATTCTTACATCTCCAAAACTAACTTCTTCATCACTATATTAGCAACTTTTCACATGACAGTTTATACATAGAACATACATAACACCACACAAATTAGAACGGATATATAATAACAAAAATAAATGTTGGAGGTGTAAATCACAATCACTAGCCAACTAGCAACACATGTTCTATGAATGCCATTTACTTAAACAATATTGGGAAAGTATTAACTATTTGTTACAGGCAGTGTTCCCTGATAATTTCCAACTTACAAAATCTCTATTTGTTGAATACACCTGTACCATCTTGTGTTCCAAGGCAAAAATATGTATGTTTGTGGACTCTCCTTGCTATTACAAGGAAAAATATTACACAAAAATGGAAAGATATAACTCCTCCCAATTTTAAACATTTCAGGAACATGGTTGTATCAGTCTTGCAGTTGGAATTGAAAACAATCAAGGAAATAACAGGATGACCTACTTCCTTAAGCATTGCCTGGCAGAAAGTAAATCAAGTGTTGGAAACAGAAGACTGTAATAAATTATAATCTCATTCAAAGATACATTCAAGAAAACAAAGTTTTTCAAGTACGGACATCCTATGCAAATAGTTGGTTTTGTAATTTTTTTTGGAATTGTTTTTGGAATTGTTTCTCCACTTTAAGCTTTGACTATGTAAATATCGCTTTGACATACATACTATATATATGTTTATGTTTATGAAAATCAATAAAAATATATTCAGTAAAAAACAGGGTAAAGTAAGGATTTTAAACAGGGAAAAAAGATAAATGATAGCCCAGAGCAGTAAACTTCTAATCATGAATAAAAAATGGAAAAAAATAGCAACAGTTATAACAACTTGAGTGAACTTCACTAGAGACAATAATTATAATATCATCAGGAAGATAGTAGCCTTTTCTGATGCGCCATCAAAAATGACCTCTAGATATATGACCCCGGTCCCTTATCCTTTATGAAAGGAAAAGCCCAGTTTCAACAGAGGCACCTTTTATGAGTAACCATTATATCCATTGAATAAGACTGAGTACAGGTTCAGCTTTGAAATCTGACCCCAAAGCCTTGTCATAAAGAATAAAAAAATGTCCCCTTAATTATTGGAGCTTGAAAGCACAGGAATATTTCCAAATAATGCCCCCTGGAAAGGACAGAATAGCAAAGCAGAGCAAAATGTAATACAACATATTGCTCAAGGGTAAATCATTAGATCATGAGTTTGCTATACTATCTGAGCCATTACCAATTGCTTTTTATTCCACACTATCTCCCTATGACTGCTGCAAAATGGAAATTTATTCTGCAAGGATCTCATATGCAGGGAAATCATCATTCGCCACATCCTCCAGGATTATGATGACAGTCTGGGCCTTTTTGACTAGCCCTATGCAATCTCAACTGGCTATGTAATTCCCATGGTCTTCCCCTTTTTGTTTTCCTTTTCATGGAACAGAGCCTTCTTAGGGAAAAAAAAGAGAGTTCTGTTTTCCCCAGGCCCTAAGATTGCATGCTGGGTACCTATCTATGTACAACAGACAATCTCCTAGGAGATACTGTGGTCTGTGGTTCAGCTTCAATTAATGAGATAAATATTGCATACAGAAGCATTAAGGTTGCACTGGATGAGCTGCTTTTATTTGACAACATTTCCTCAGAACGTTACGAGTTTTTAAAGGTGACCGACACTTTTGTGCCCAAGATTTTCAGGATTCTGAAGCTCCACTCAAACATATTAAATCCCCCATTATGCCCTACTGTGGCTTCTGTGGGTTCTATTACTGAAACTTTAGCTAAATGTATAGATTTCAAGATTAAGAACTTGTTTTGTAATTTCTGACATATCATCTGTGATTCATGGGACTTGTTGGATAAGTTACAAAATGGTGTCATGAGCCATGAGTGTTTCTTTGCCTCTTGTGATGTGCAGATCCTTTCTTCTGTTATACCCCATGAAGACAGTCTGCAGTGGTTTGATGAGATGGTCCACAAAGTTGACAGTTTAACTGAGAATGATGAGATTCTCATTCATGATTTTATGGACATTGTGCTTACCAACAACTTTATTACCTTTTGTGGAGAATATTGCAAACAAGAAACTGGTGTTTATATGGGGGCCACCTGTGCCCCCACATAAGCTAATGGGGTATTACTAAAATGGAAACAAGACTGTCTTTTCCAACTCCCTTTATTTAAGTACTGTATTGGTTATTACTGCTACTTAGATGATGTGTTATTATATTGGCAGGGAGACCAGAATCAATTTACAGAACTTATGTGACAAATGGAGACGAGTACCAACTTTTTGAAATTTACCTATTATATTAGTTATTGTGAGATCAGCTATTTAGACATTAAAATTCAGTGGTCATCAAATGGGTGTCTGGAGACCAGTGTTTATAGAAAACCTACCTTTTGCAGTACTTGTTTTCTCCAGCTACCACCCCATCCACCAGAAAAAGAGAGTTGTAAAGAGTCAGTACATTAGAGTGTTGAGGTTCAACTTGAATAACAAAGTTTAAAAGCAAGAATTTCTAGTGCTTAAAAAATATGTTTACAGACCAAGGTTACCCTGATTCTATGGTCATCACTATGGAAACTAAAGTTTAGGCAGAGAGACAAGGCAAGTATGGCCCAATTATTAAACAGAGACTGGCCAAGAACTTTGGTCCCAACAGTCTTGATAGTGCTGGATTCAACACTCAGAACAATATGGTATTACTCTATTATTTAAATATTAAGGAAATTGAAAACATCATTCCAAAAAATGGTCTATGTTTCAGTGTGATGATACCACAAAATTAATAGGTTCATTATGTCCTGTTTTTACATATAAGAAAAAATACAACATTAAAGATCGTTTAGAAAGACCACCCATTAATACTACTGCAACTTTCCCGGTGACCCATAAATGTGGCAGTTGCCATCAGTGTGGGTACATAGAAAGTAATTATAGGGGGTGGCTTTATGACAAAATAAAAGAAGTGCTAAAGGTGGCAAGTTTATCTGTTGTTCTGAAGGAGTGGTTTATCTTGCTTTTTGTAGTCAGTGTCAAGTTTTCTATGTAGGCAAGACTATTAATGCTCTTAAGCATAGGATTTATCAACACTTGTACAGCATACAATGTGCTGACAAAAGAAGTGTCCTTACTAGGCACTCTGATTTGCAAGGTTTTTGCCAAGTTTATGCTCCTGGTTCTTAAACAAGTTGAAGCCAGTGCTTATTCCGGAGACTGGAAGAACACTTTAGTGCACCAGGAGATGCTTTGGCAGATAAGACTAGATGCAACTGTTCTGCATGGGATCAATGATGGCATATCCATAGCAAGTGAATTGAAAATTAGAGCTAACAAGTTTTAAACATTTTTATATACTCATATATTTTCACTTGCTACTGAATTGTTGGAAGTTTCACTATATTTGCTTTTACTAGACAATAGCCCTTTAAGAATGTTGTGGGGTTTGTTATATAAGTTCAACTGTGATTGGTTATTGATGGAGGTGTGCAGAACATGTCAGAGTTATTTAATTGAAACAATTTTTAGTTTCATACAGTTCTGATGATGTCTAAAAAACAATATAGGCAAAAGCGCTTAATCTATATATTTTTATTTTTTACCACAGTTTTTGATGGGTTTTGAGAGCATGGCTTACTGGTATCTTTTTTTTGTTTGTTTATTTAAAAGTCTTTGTTTTTGCCATTCCCTTGTATTGATCACATCTTTTTTATTGAACTTTGTTATCCTTCATTTGTTTTTGTTTTTTTTTTGTTTTTTGTTTTGGCTTTCATTTTATTTTTAAATAAGCCTTAGGATTCACAAACAATCCTGTAGGTTTCTTAGCTAATCACATATATATGCTGTTCATCATGCTAACATGAATTCAAACATGTATGCATGGCCAACAATAGTGCTGGTGACCAGAAAACCATGCTGAATGGCACAAGCGCACACAGTAAACAAACAGACTTGTCTATAGGCAAACCTGTTAAGCATGCTTGTGTGGACAACATGAAGAGCTACAAAAGGGAAATAATGCATGCTGTACACAGGCAGGGAAAGTGAACTGAGTATCCTGTGTACATAAATGAAACATATGAATACAGGAATAAGTAAGAGGGGATGGGAAATGGCAAGTGCAGCTACATTGCATGGGTTACGACAGTGTACTGAGGACAATTTGCACAGAAATCAAAGAGATGTATACAGAAATATGTAAGAGGGGAGGCTACATTTTCAAATTCTAGTAATGTGCTTATGTCCCAAAGACAAATTTGTTTTAATAAAATTTTGCAATGCATATGTCAGATTAAATAATGGTGGTCACAATTACTGAGCAAATGTAGGTAAATAATAGCAGACATGATATTATAGGCTCTGACATTTACACAAATTCACTTTGTAACAGAGGGGAATTACATATCATGTGAATGTCATTGACATGCTGAGTTGAGATGACAGTTTACAAGGACAAATACATACATAATGGGACATCTGTTGAGCATGCATTTTGTCAATATAACATGTTGGAAAATAGGAACGGCTCAGAAGCCACAAGACTCGAACCCATGCCATCACTGCCAACAATGACCTGTGTATTAGGTTCATAAGTAAGTACTAGGCTATCTACCCAAGGGCATCTATAAGCCTAACCAGAATGCGTTGGCTTTTGCCTCCCCCTTAGATTAGTTCCCTGTGCCTCGGTCCAGCAGAGCCATTAGTTCCCTGTGCCTCTGTCCAGCAGAGCCAATGCAGTGATCCCCGGGGTAAATTTTTTGTTTCCCATCCACTCTTCAAGGTTTCTTTTGAAGAGTGTTAGTGAGGAGCTCTACCTAATGTAGATTGGAATCCTGTTCCAAAGCATGGGGAGTCCCTGGGACAGGAATCTATCCCTCCAGCACATCCTATTTATCATTGTGGTGAGGTTTAGATCCCTAGAGCATGTGGCTTTTGGGGATTTGTTTTTTTTAGGTGGAGCATGTCCATGAATTCTGGGTTGGACATGGCCTTGCATGTCAGTGAGAGATCACCTCTGAGTAAGCGGTATGCAACCGAGTACAGCTGGAGTTTCTTCAGTTGGGCTGTATAGGGCATATGTTTGAGGCTAGTAATCCTCTTGGTGAGGTGCTTCAGTGGTATTTCCAGCTGTTGCAAGTGTCTTGTAAGGTACATCCCAAATGGGGCATTGTATTCTATGATGGGTCTGATGAGTGACGAGTAGAGGGGCACAATAACCTCTTTTGTTCTAGATGCAAACCCTTTTGTGATTAAGTAGGCCTCATAGAAGGATTTTCTAACCACCTTGGCAATATGATTACCAAAGGAGAGATTACTATCTACTTGGATTTCCAGATCCCTTATTACATTTTCAGTATTAAGGGGACTGCCATGTATGTGGTAGTTTGCGGGTAATTTGTTTTTTCCAAAGGGAATGACTATGCACTTTTTGGCATTTAGCTTGAGGCCATGATTTTGACACCAGGTATCCATCTCAGTGAGATCCTTCTGAAGGATGTCTGTATCAGCTGGAGAGTCAATTATGGCTCCCAGTTTGCAGTCATCTGTGAACTTGGTCAGCCATAGTCCTCCTGTGCTTGCCTGTACCACTGAGAAGTATATACCAAACAGGAGGGGTCCCAGGACTGAGCCCTGGGGGACGCCACTTGTAACTGGTTTAGAGTCAGACCTATGGCCTGCAACTCTCACCGTGTGGGTTCTCTCTGTGAGCCAATTGGCAACCCATCTCATGACATAGTGGTTTATGTTCAGGGTCATGAGCTTGTCTATAACACCAGAATGGGGAATGGTGTTGAAAGCCTTTGTGAGGTCTAGGTAGGCTGTGTGGCCCTCCTTTCCCTCATCTAAAGCCTTGGTAACTGTCTCAAAGAAGTCCACCAGGTTTAGGAGGCATGATCTGCCCTTAACAAAGCCAAACTGGGTAGGGTCCAATGTTTGATGGTTCTCAATTTCTCTGTTAATGAATTCCATGATGATGCACTCCATAGCCTTGCAGACCAGGCTAGTCAGGCTTATAAGGCAATAATTCCCAGGGTCCATTGTGGCTCCACCTTTGTGGAGTGGGATAACTGTTGCTGGGCACCACTCTATGGGCATGTAGCCTGTAGAGAGGCTGAGTTTGAACAGTGTGTTTAGGTGAGGGGTTAGTTCATTTTGGAGATTGTGTAAGACACAGCCTGGGACACCACCTGGTCCCATTGAAGCTGTATTTTTGGCTTTGGATAGGGTTGTTTTAACCTGTGTGTCAGTGATTGCTGGGGCACTACATTCTTCTGGTATGGTTATGGGCCCTTTAGGGGGTGAGAGTGGGGTGAAGTTTGCACTAAACCTGTCTGCCAGAATGTTGGCAATATCAGTTTGTATTTTGTGCCATTCTGCACTAACTCAGAGCAGATCTGAGAGTTTCCAGTTAGGTTCTTGACATAGCTAAATAATGCTTTGTGGTTTTCTTTGGAGTCCTTGGCAATTTTTCTTTCGAAGCAAGCCTTGGATGATTTTTTGAGCAATCATAGTTTCTTGCTGATACTGATCAGGGTTCTCTTTCTTTCTTGGGATTTTACTCTTTTCTGCACTAGTTTCCTTCTTCTATTGTATAGCTTGTTTGAGTAATCCATAAAAATAGTCCTAACACATGTATGAGATGGATCACTCTTGGAAGGAATTATACACCTTAATCCTCTAACAGTTATGTTACATGATGTTACAAATGTGAAAGCAGACAGTGACATACATGATACCCTTGCATAAGGCACTCATGCTTGGCAGAGTTATTGTGCCAACAGATATAATAGATGCAACACCACACCATGATGCAATTTATTCCACAGAACTGTGTATTGTCAGCATCTGCCACAGGAGGTAGCAATGGATATTGTTACAAACAATGGAAATTAAGGTGTGAAATAAAAACAGATCCCTGAGAATGAATGTATCATCAAGTCAGACTGATGGCAATTAATTGAGTATGGTCACATGATCACAGTTATCATCAGTACTATATTAATGCACTGTGTTTAAGAATGGTTTCTTTGTGGGATTCCAAGATGGATGCACATTGAGTAAGACTTGAATTTCAGCTCTCCCAGTATGATAATAGAACCTCTGAAGAGGCAGCCAGTAAACTCATAGTTTTGGGTAAATTAGTAAGCACACTGCCTTGATCCCAGCAAAAAAAAAAAAAAAAAAATTCAGAGAACCAGAAAGAAAATCAATCACAAAAGATGAGGACAAAAATCACTGACTGGGAAGAATTCTGCAGCTTTTCCGCAAAAAGCAGTGCAAGCTTCAGCTTTGGTGCAAGACATGACTTCCAGTAACCTAGAGGGAAAACAAAATAAGTCAAATGTACTAGAGCTGATTAAAATAAATGAAACACTTAAGGATACTGTATATCAACTCGAATAACAAAAGGATGGAAAAAGCTTTAAAAGGATATTCACATGAGCTGATAAAACTGCAAAAACCAGAGGTGAGAATGAAGAAAAGGCTGGCTGAATATGAAACTGCTCAAGAAGAGATGTTTCAAAAATAATTGAATTAGAGGACAGAGCATGTGGGGAAAACCTGAGATTTTCTGCTGTACCAGAGAAGCTGGAAGCAAGAGACTGTATTAATTTTATGAAAACTCAAATAAGCAACTGGACTGGAATTCCACAGCAGGAGATGTTAATTGAAAGGGAAGATCATGTGTATGCACCAAACCTGGGCATGAGAAAGCAACCTAGACTTTTAATAGTAAATATGCAATCCAACCAGCAGTAGTAGTTGATTCTGACAAAAGTGTGGTAGAAGGACAAAGTACTAAAATGTGGAGACAGTAGAGTGTTTGGTGGAAAATGATTACTCACTGTACACCAGGTAGAAGAGGAGTACATTTATTCTACTAATCAGTGAATGTCAAGAAGCAGATAATTCAAGCCATTGTACCCAGCTATTTTCAGAATATTCTTTCCTGGAAGGACAAAATCATTTGTTGATACACATCATGCTAAGGATATACAAAATTTCATCCAACAAAAATTAAGTTATGAAACAGAAGAAGCATCTTGTTCTTATAGTAATAAAGATCACAAAGAGACTGTGCCAGTGAAACATTTTCCAATGTTTCAAAGGAAAATGCTTGAGAGACATGAGAGACAGAAAAAGCACAAGGGATGACAAGAAGAACTGGGAGTACAATGGAAATGAATCAAAGACTGCATTTGGGAGATGAAGATCAACTGGAACAAAACTAGCCACTCAGAAATTGAAAAATAAATGTGGTATTAAAAAGCATTAATTTTATTTGTGATACATGACAGAACAAAAAAAAAAAAACAGGAAATACTGGACTTTTTTGACTTTATTAAACTTGTTGGGGATTTTAAAGCATATGTTCTACTTCATATCATCAATGTTTAAAATAATATTTGGGGGTGAAGAAAAGAGTTGACTGCAAGAAAAACAAAATTTTGTTCTTAGTAGTATTTTCATGATGCATGCTATAATCTGCATGCTATAAAGTAATATTTTTTCAGTTATTTGAGTGTAATGGGGATAGCAACATAAACAGATGCCCCTATTTTTTTCTTTTCCTTCTTTCTTTCTTTATCCTTGTTCAGTTTGCAATGTATAAAAGAAGAAAAGTATACTCAAATGAGCAGGATACAAGAAAAACTGAGATGCTTTTTTTCACTCTTGGATAGGGGAATGGCTGGATTAAGGCCCTTGGCATGATATAGTAACAAGTTTTAAGATAAAGCAAAAAAATAAATAAGAACATTGTTTAGCACATAAATGAGTGCTTGTAGAAGCAACTCTATATCTGGTCCTCATGTCTCCATAGAGACAATCCGATAAAGAGCAATAAAAACAGAAAACTTATTCTTTCAATGGCTAGCAAATTATGTTTTCTGAGAGCATTCAAGTGTTTTCCCAGTCTGGGAGAGTAATAAAGATAAAACAATACCAAACAGCACTTGCACCATGCATCTTAGCACAGATAACCTTCCTTTTAGGTTAACCCAAGTCTGTTAGTGTGGCTGTTAGTCTGGGACAATCATTCCTATATGGAGGGTAAAATGTCAATATTTGGAGGTGTACATAGCTTTTGTATTAGTATTAAGTTAATAGGTTTTAGGGTTATATTTGCATTGTATTTTGTCTGTGGCCTTTCAATAAAACAAAAGGTATTCTAAGACATGACAAAAGCTCAAATAGATATGACATCAAACAACTGTACAAAAGATCAACCAGGCAAATATTAATGTATGCATGTAACACAAAATCTGGAATTAGACACTTAACAAAAATGCTGTTATACATAGAAGGTGGGAATAATAATGGTTTAACATAATGACACTTTATATATTATCTTTAAATGTAAATGTTCTCACAGATATATATACAAAAAAAGAAAGAATAGTGAATTGTACTAAAATGTAGAGTGCAGATAGTTATGCTATAGGAGACATATTTAGAAAGAATGGAACATGTGAATTTGATAAAAAAGGTTTTCAGGATGGTTATTCAGCGAAATACTTGGGGCAAAGGAAAAGAAGAGTGGTTATGTTAATTGCAAGAAGAGCTCCAATAGTGACAGAAGATGATAAAATGATAATAATGATAGATTTGTAGTAATAAGGGGTTACTGGCAATGCAGGAAGATTACACTGGCATGTATTTATATTCTACCTAAAACTGCTATAATGGAGATAAACAGATTTCTGGGAGAAATAATCAACTTTCTGGAGGGAATATTACTTATATGTGGGGATTGGAGCTTGATTTTCAGCAGAGAGTATGTGTCTGGAAGGCCCAGATGGGAAAATATAACAAAGGAGGTTTGATGTTTGAAAAACTTTATGAAAATATTTGGCATGGGAGATGTAGATTCAGTAGAAGGAGTTCAGAGTGAATTTACATATTCTTTCCCAAGATACAAAAACTGGTTTAGACTAGACAGAACATGTATTTCACAGGAACATGTGCATTTAACTGAAAGTTTTAATATGCATAGAATAACTAATTCAGATCACTCACTAACTAAAATAAAAATGCATGGTAATGAAATAAAAATGAGACACTGGCTATTGTCCCACCTATCTGTTGAAAAGAAAGGAATTTGAGGAATGGGCAGTGGAAATTATAGAGGAGTTATTAGAGAAGATTGAAATTTCATCTGAAAATCTAGCTAGTGAGTGGGATTACATTAAAGTACAGTTTAAAAACAGGGAGGAAGTAAAAGAGACATATGGTTAAGAACTAACAAGAATTAATTAGGGGGACTGATGAAGGTTAAAGTATTGCAATATTGTGGAGCAACTGCAGAATTCTAAACAAAAAATATGGGATTATCTCAATAATATGCCTGAATTTGTAAATATTGCTGTTAAGAAACTGTTTTTTTTGTTCCATAAGAACTCTAGAGCACAAAAAATGTTTAGCACAATGGCTGAGGCAACAGAAGATAGAAACGGTAGTTGCCAAGCTTAGGGAGCCTATAACAAGGAAGATGACAAGATATCCTCTAGAGGAACTAGAAATATTTCAAAAAACATTATGAAAATCTGTATAAAGCAGAAAAATACAGAAATCAAGAAAAGGTACAAATAGAAATGTTTATGGAACAATAAAATATACCAAGGTTAGAGGTAGATGAAGCTCAATTAGTAATAGTTAGGATAGGAAGAGATGAGATAAAAATAATGATGTATAACCAATCCACAGGAAAGTCTACAGGATTAGATGGTATTCCTGTGGAAATGTGGAAGATAGGAGGGAAAACTGATAAAGATCTGGAAGGTTTTGCTTAACAGTATTTTAAGTGGAGAAGTACTAACATCCTGGAAGAAAGAGGTGGCAGCTATAATACCTAAAGAGGGAAAAGTCCCGTTATATCCAACTTCATACAGGCCCATTTCAATCCTGAACCATGATTATTAAGTGTTCATGTCTATAATATCTAAAAGAATGGCAAATGTGATGCCAAAATTGATAGATATGGATCAATGTGGTTTTGCAGAGGGAGACATAAAATTGACAACATTAACAGTGCATTAATTATCCAGAGGGAAGCAGAATGTAAGAAAATGCTACTTTTTCTGGTAGGTCTTGATGCAGTGAAAACATTTAACAGAGTAAGCTGGGAATTTATGAGCAGGACAATGGTAGCGTTTACATTCCCTGATAAACCTATAAAGTAAATTAGGAGGATATATGAAGGATTGGAGGCCAAAATTAAAATGGGTGGTCTCCTCTCTGATAATTTCTGTATGAGCAGAGAAACCAGGCAGGGGTGTTCTCTTTCCCCTTTATTTGCATTATATTTAGAACCATTCACAAAAAAACATAAGGGACGCAGCAATTCAAGGATATAGTTGGTATGGTAGTCAAGGAAAGATTGCTCTGTTTGCAGATTATATTATTTTATACCTGATAAAACCAGAAAAGCGCATTTCAGTGTTGTGGAAAATTTTGAGACAGTGTCATATTTTTTCAGGATATAAAATTATTAAAGCTAAAACAATGAAAATAGCTGTACATTATTTACCCATACACAGATTGATTCAGCAATGAAGTACTTAGGAGTATGGATTAAAAAGGATGCTGGTGTGGCAGTTATATAGCTAGTTATATGTAACCCCTTATTACTACAAATCTATCATTATTATCTTCTTATCATCTTCTATCACTATTGGAGCTCCTTTTGCAATTAACATAAACACTCTTCCTTTCCTTTGTCCCAGGTATTTCGCTGAATAACCATCTTGAAAACCTTTTTTATCAAATTCACATGTTCGGTTCTTTCTAAATATGTCTCCTATAGCATAACTATCTGTGCTCTACAATTTACATTTACATTTAAAGATAATATATAAAGTGTCATTATGTTAAAAAGTTATTATTCCCACCTTCTATGTATAACAGCATTTTTGTTAAGTGTCTAGTTCCAGATTTTGTGTTACATGCATACATTAATATTTGCCTGGTTGATCTTTTGTACAGTTGTTTGTTGTCGTATCTATTTGAGCTTTTGTCATGTCTTAGAAAACCTTTTGTTTTATTGAAAGGTCTAAGACAAAATACAACACAAATAGAACCCTAAAACCTATTTACTTAATACTAATACAAAAACTATGTACACCTCCAAATATTGAAATTTTACCCTCCAAATAGGAATAATTGTCTCAGACTAACAGCCACACTAACAGACTCGAGTTAACCTAAAAGGAAGGTTATCTGTGCTAAGATGCATTGTGCAAGTGCTGTTTGGTTTTGTTTTATCTTTATTACTCTCCCAGTCTGGGAAAACACTTGAATGCTCTCAGAAAACATTATTTCCTAGCCATTGAAAGAATAAGTTTTCTGTTTTTAAGGCTCTTTATCAGATTGTCTCCATGGAGACATGAGGACCAGATACAGAGTTGCTTCTACAAGCACTCATTTATGTGCTAAACAATGTTCTTATTTATTTTTTTGCTTTCTCTTGAAACTTGTTACTAGTTCATGCCAAGGACCTTAATCCAGCCATTCCCCTATCCAAGAGTGAAAAAAGCATCTCAGTTTTTCTTGTATCCTGCTCATTTGAGTATACTTTTCTTCTTTTTTACATTGCAAACTGGACAAGGATAAAGAAAGAAAGAAGAAAAAGAAAAAAATAGGGGCATCTGTTTATGTTGCTATCCCCATTACACTCAAATCACTGAAAAAACATTACTTTATAGCATGCAGATTATAGCATGCATCATAAAAATACTATTAAAAATCAAATTTTGTTTTGCTTGCAGTCAACTCTTTTCTTCACCCTCAAATATTCTTTCAAACATTAATGATATGGAGTAGAACATATGCTTTAAAATCCCCAACAAGTTTAATAAAGTCAAAAAAGTCCAGTATTTCCTGTTTTTTTTGTTCTGTCATGTATCACAAATAAAATTAATGCTTTTTAATGCCACATTTATTTTTTCAATTTCTGAGTGGCTAGTTTTATTCCTGTTGATCTCCATCTCCAAAATGCAGTCTTTACTTCATTCCCATTGTACTCCCAGTTCATCTAGTCATCCTTTGTGCTTTTTTCTGTCTCTCATGTCTCTCAAGCATTTTCTTTTGAAACATTGGAAAATGTTTCACTGGCACAGTCTATCTGTGATCTTTATTGCCATAAGAACAACATGCTTCTTCTGTTTCATAACTTACTTTTTGTTGGATGAACTTTTGTATAATCTCCTTAGCATGCTGTGTATCAACAAATGATTTTGTCCCTCCAGGAAAGAATATTCTGAAAATAGCTGGGTACAATGGCTTGAATTATCTGCTTCTTGACATTCACTGATTAGTAGAATAAATGTACTCTTCTTCTACCTGGTGTACAGTGAGTAATCATTTTCCACCAACACTCTACTGTCTCCACCTTTTAGTACTTTGTCCTTCTACCACAGTTTTGTCAGAATCAACTCCTACTGCTGGATGGATTGCATCTTTACTATTAAAGGTCTAGGTTGCTTTCTCATGCCCAGGTTTGGCGCATACACATGATCTTCCCTTTCAATTAACATCTTCTGCTGTGGAATACCAGTCTAGTTGCTTATTTGTGTTTTCATAAATTTAATATAGTCTCTTCTTCCAGCTTCTCTGGTACAGCAGAAAATCTCAGGTTTTCTCCATGTGCTCTGTCCTCTAATTTATTTATTTTTGAAACATCTCTTCTTGAGCAGTTTCATATTCAGCCAGCCTTTTCTTCATTTTGACCTCTGGTTTTTGCAGTTTTATCACCTCATGTGAATATCTTTTTAAAGCTTTTTCCAGCCTTTTGTTATTCAAGTTGATATACAGTATCCTTCAGTGTTTTATTTATTTTAATCAGCTCTAGTACATTTGACTTATTTTGTTTTCCCTCTAGGTTACTGGAAGTCATGTCTTGCACCAAAGCTGAAGCTTGCACTGCTTTTTGCTGAAAAGCTGCAGAATTCTTCCCAGTCAGTGATTTTTTTCCTCATCTTTTGTGATTGATTTTCTTTCAGGTTCTCTGAATTTTTTTTTTTTTTTTTTGCTGGGATCAAGGCATTGTGCTTACTAGACAGCTACTGAAATTTACTCAAAACTATGAGATTACTGGCTGCCTCTTCAGAGGTTCTGTTATCATACTGGGAGAGCTGAAATTCAACTCTTACTCAATGTGCATCCATCTTGGAATCCGACAAAGACGCCATTCTTAAACACAGTACATTAATATAGGACTGATAACAACTGTGATCATGTGACCATACTCAATTAATTGCCATCAGTCTGACTTGATGATACATTCATTCTCAGGATCTGTTTTTATTTCACACCTTAATTTCCGTTGTTCGTAAAAATATCCATTGCTACCTCCTGTGGCAGATGCTGACAATACACAGTTCTGTGGAATAAATTGCATCATTGTGTGGTGTTGCATCTATTCTATCTGTTGGCACAATAACTCTGCCAAGCAGGAGCGTCTTATGCAAAGGTATCATGTATGTCACTGTCTGTTTTCACATTTATAACATCATGTACACCTACATATGGGATGCAAAACTATTAGATGATTAAGGTGCATAATTCCTTCCAAGAGTGATCCATCTCATACATGTGTTAGGACTATTTCTATGGATTACTCAAACAAGCTATACAATAGAAGGAGGAAAGTAGTGCAGAAAAGAGTAAAATCCCAAGAAAGAAAGACAATCCTGATCAGTATCAGCAAGAAACTATGATAGCTCAAAAAATCATCCAAGGCTTGCTTCGAAAGAAAAATTGCCAAGGACTCCAAAGAAAACCACAAAGTATTCTTTAGCTATGTCATGAACCTAAGTGGAAACTCACAGATCTGCTCTGAGTTAGTGCAGAATGGCACAAAATACACTGAACCGACTGATATTGCCAACATTCTGGCAGACAGGTTTAGTGCAAACTTCACCCCCCTCTCACCCTCTAAAGGGCCCATAACCATACCAGAAGAATGTAGTGCCCCAGCAATCACTGACACACAGGTTAAAACAGCCCTATCCAAAGCCAAAAATACAGCTTCAATGGGACCAGACGGTGTCCCATATTGTGTCTTACACGAGCTCCAAAATTAACTAACCCCTCACCTAAACACACTGTTCAAACTCAACCTCTCTACAGGCTACATACCCATAGAGTGGTGCACAGCAACAGTTATCCCACTCCACAAAGGTGGACAACAACGGACCCTGGGAACTATTGCCCTATAAGCCTGACTAGCCTGGTCTGCAAGGCTATGGAGTGCATCATCATGGAATTCATTAACAGAGACATTGGGAACCTTCAAACATTGGACCCTACCCAGTTTGGCTTTGTTAAGGGCAGATCATGCCTCCTAAACCTAATGGACTTCTTTGAGACAGTTACCAAGGCTTTAGATGAGGGAAAGGAGGGCCACACAGCCTATCTAGACCTCACAAAGGCTTTCAACACCATTCCCCATTCTGGTATTATAGACAAGCTCACGAGCCTGAACATAAACCCCTATGTCATGAGATGGATTGCCAATTGGCTCACAGACAGAACCCACACAGTGAGAGTTGCAGGCCATAGGTCTGACTCTAAACCAGTAACAAGTGGTGTCCCCCAGGGCTCAGTCCTGGGACCCCTCCTGTTCGGTATGTACTTCTCAGAGGTACAGGCAAGCACTGGAGGACTATGGCTGACCAAGTTCGCAGAGCCATAATTGACTCTCCACCTGATGCAGACATCCTCCAGAAGGATCTCACTGAGATGGATACTTGGTGTCAAAATCATGGCCTCAAGCTAAATGCCAAAAAGTGCATAGTCATCCCCTTTGGAAGAAACAAAGTACCCGCAAACTGCCACATACATGGCAGTCCCCTTAATACAGAAAATGCAATAAGAGATCTGGAGACCCAAGTAGATAGTAATCTCTCCTTTGATAATCATATTGCCAAGGTGGTTAGAAAATCCTTCTATGTGGCCCACTTAATCACAAAAGGGTTTGCACCTAAAACAAAAGAGGTTATTGTGCCCCTCTATTTATCACTCATCAGACCCATCGTAGAGTACAACACCCCATTTGGGATGTACCTTACAAGAGACTTGCAACAGCTGGAAAGACCACAGAAGCACCTCACCAAGAGGATTAATGGCCTCAAACATATGCCCTATGCAGCCCAACTGAAGAAACTCCAGCTGTACTCGGTTGCATGCCGCTTACTCAGAGGTGATCTCTCCCTGACATGCAAGGCCATGTCCAACCCAGAATTGATGGACATGCTCCACCTAAAAAAAAACAAATCCCCAAGAGCCACATGCTCTAGGGATCTAAAACTCACCACACTGATAAATAGGATGTGCTGGAGGGATAGATTCCTGTCCAAGAGACTCCCCATGCTTTGGAACAGGATTCCAGTCTACATTAGGCAGAGCCCCTCACTAACACTCTTCAAGAGAAACCTTGACAAGTGGATGGGAAACAGAAAATTTACCCCAGGGATCACTGCAGTGGCTCTGCTGAACAGAGGCACAGGGAACTAATGGCTCTGCTGGACCGAGGCACAGGGAACTAATCTAAGGAAGGCAGCGAAAGCCAACACATTCTGGTTAGGCTTATAGATGCCCTTGGGCAGATAGCCTAGTATGTACCTATAAACCTAATACACAGGTCATTTTTGACAATGATGGCATGGGTTCAAGTCTTGTGGCTTCTCAGCCGTTCCTATTTTCCAACATGTTATATTGACAAAATGCATGCTGAGCAGATATCCCACTATGTATGTATTTGTCCTTGTAAACTGTCATCTCAACTCAGCATGTCAATGACATCCACATGTCATGTAATTCTCCTCTGTTACAAAGTGAATTTGTGTAAATGTCACAGCTTATAATATGTCTGCTATTATTTACCTACATTTGCTCAGTAATTGTGACCACCATTATTTATTCTGACATATGTATTGCAAAATTTTATTATAACAAATTTGTCTTTGGGACATAAGCACATTACTAGAATTTGAAAATGTAGCCTCCCCTCTTACATATTTCTGTATACATCTCTTTGATTTCTGTGCAAATTGTCCTCAGTACACTGTCGTAACCCATGCAATGTAGCTGCACTTGCCATTTCCCATCCCCTCTTACTTATTCCTGTATTCATATGTTTCATTTATGTACACAGGATACTCAGTTCACTTTCCCTGCCTGTGTACAGCATGCATTATTTCCCTTTTGTAGCTCTTCATGTTGTCCACACAAGCATGCTTAACAGGTTTGCCTATAGACAAGTCTGTTTGTTTACTGTGTGCGCTTGTGCCATTCAGCATGGTTTTCTGGTCACCAGCACTATTGTTGGCCATGCAAACATGTTTGAATTCATGTTAGCATGATGAACAGCATATATATGTGATTAGCTAAGAAACCTACAGGATTGTTTGTGAATCCTAAGGCTTATTTAAAAATAAAATGAAAGCCAAAACAAAAAACAAACAAACAAAAAAATATATAAAAACAAATGAAGGGTAGCAAAGTTCAATAAAACAGATGTGATCAATAGAAGGGAATGGCAAAAACAAGGACTTTTAAATAAACAAACAAAAAAAAAAAGATACCAGTAAGCCATGCTCTCAAAACCCAAACTCTTTAATATCAAAAACTGTGGTAAAAAATAAAAAAATATAGATTAAGTGCTTTTGCCTATATTGTATTTTAGACATCATCAGAACTGTATGAAACTAAAAATTGTTTCAATTAAATACCTTTGACATGTTCTACTCATCTCCATCAATAACCAATCACAGTTGAACTTATATAACAAACCCCACAAAATTCTTAAAGGGCTATTGTCTGGTAAAAGCAAATATAGTGAAACTTCCAACAATTCAGTAGCAAGTAAAAATATATGAGTGTATA
Organism: Protopterus annectens; assembly: GCF_019279795.1. NCBI lineage: Eukaryota > Metazoa > Chordata > Ceratodontiformes > Protopteridae > Protopterus > Protopterus annectens. Next base: position 1,440,227,614 of record NC_056728.1, on the reverse strand, counting down.
AAAATGTTTAAAACTTGTTAGCTCTAATTTTCAATTCACTTGCTATGGATATGCCATCATTGATCCCAGGCAGAACAGTTGCATCTAGTCTTAACTGCGAAAGCATCTCCTGGTGCACTAAAGTGTTCTTCCAGTCTCCGGAATAAGCATTGGCTTCAACTTGTTCGAAAATCAGGAGTATAAACTTGGCAAAAACCTTGAAAATCAGAGTGCCTAGTAAGGACACTTCTTTTGTCAGCACATTGTATGCTGTACAAGTGTTGATAAATCCTATGCTTAAGAGCATTAATAGTCTTGCCTACGTAGAAAACTTGACACTGACTACAAAAAGCAAGATAAACCACTCCTTCAGAACAACAGATAAACTTGCCACCTTTAGCACTTCTTTTATTTTGTCATAAAGCCACCCCCTATACTTACTTTCTATGTACCCACACTGATGGCATCTGCCACATTTATGGGTCACAGGGAAAGTTGCAGTAGTATTAATGGGTGGTCTTTCAAAATGATCTTTAATGTTGTATTTTTTCTTGTATGTAAAAACAGGACATAATGAACCTATTAATTTTGTGGTATCATCACAATGAAACATAGACCATTTTTGTGGAATGATGTTTTCAATATTGTTAACATCAAAATAATAGAGTAATACCATATTGTTCTGAATGTTGAATCTAGTACTATCAAGATTGTTGGGACCAAAGTTCTTGGCCAGTCTCTGTTTAATAATTGGGCCATATCTGCCTTGTCTCTCTGCCTAAACTTTAGTTTCCATAGTGATGACCATAGAATCAGGTTAACCTTGATCTGTAAACATATTTTTAAGCACTAGAAATTCTTGCTTTTAAACCTTGTTATCCAAGTTGAGCCTCGGCAGTCTAATGTACTGACTCTTTACAGCTCTCTTTTTCTGGTGGATGGGGTGGTAGCTGGAGAAAACAAGTACTGCAAAAGATAGGTTTTCTATAAACAGTGGTCTCCAGACACCCATTTGATGACCATTGAATTTTAATGTCTAAATAGCTGATCTCACAATAACTAATATAATAGGTAAATTTCAAAAAGTTGGTACTCGTCTCCATTTGTCACATAAGTTCTGTAAATTGATTCTGGTCTCCCTGCCAATATAATAACACATCATCTAAGTAGCAGTAATAACCAATACAGTACTTAAATAAAGGGAGTTGGAAAAGACAGTCTTGTTTCCATTTTAGTAATACCCCATTAGCTTATGTGGGGGCACAGGTGGCCCCCATATAAACACCAGTTTCTTGTTTGCAATATTCTCCACAAAAGGTAATAAAGTTCTTGGTAAGCACAATGTCCATAAAATCATGAATGAGAATCTCATCATTCTCAGTTAAATTGTCAAATTTGCGGACCATCTCATCAAACCACTGCAGACTGTCTTCATGGGGTATAACAGAAGAAAGGATCTGCACATCACAAGAGGCAAAGAAACACTCATGGCTCATGACAACATTTTGTAACTTATCCAACAAGTCCCATGAATCACAGATGATATGTCAGAAATTACAAAACAAGTTATTCATCTTGAAATCTATAAATTTAGCTAAAGTTTCAGTAATAGAACCCACAATATGTTTGAGTGGAGCTTCAGAATCCTGAAAATCTTTGGCACAAAAGTGTCGGTCACCTTTAAAAACTCGTAAAGTTCTGAGGAAATGTTGTCAAATAAAAGCAGCTCATCCAGTGCAACCTTAATGCTTCTGTATGCAGTATTAATCTCATTAGTTGAAGCTGAACCATAAATCACAGTATCTCCTAGGAGATTGTCTATTGTACATAGATAGGTACTCAGCATGCATTCTTCGGGCCTGGGGAAAACAGAACTCTCTTTTTTTTCCCTAAGAAGGCTCTGTTCCATGAAAAGGAAAACAAAAAGGAGAAGACCATGGGAATTACATATCCAGTTGAGATTGCATAGGGCTAGTCAAAAAGGCCCAGACTGTCATCATAATCCTGGAGGATGTGGCGAATGATGATTTCCCTACATCTGAGATCCTTGCAGAAGAAATTTCCAGTTTTCCACAGTGATAGGGAGATAGTGTGGAATAAAAAGCAATTGGTAATGGCTCAGATAGTATAGCAAACTCATGATCTAATGATTTACCCTTGAGCAATATGTTGTATTATATTTTGCTCTTCTTTGCTATTCTGTCCTTTCCAGGGGCATTATTTGGAAATATTCCTGTGCTTTCAAGCTCCAGTAATAACTGGGACATTTTTTATTCTTTATGACAAGGCTTTGGGGTCAGATTTTGAAGCTGAGCCTGTACTCAGTCTTAATCAGTGGATATAATGGTTACTCATAAAAGTTACATCTATTGAAACTAGGCTTTTCCTTTCTCAAAGGATAAGGGACCGGGGTCATATATCTAGAGGTAATTTTTGATGGCACATCAGAGAAGGCTACTATCTTCCTGATGATATTATAATTATTGTCTCTAGTGAAGTTCACTCTAGTTGTTATAACTTTTGCTATTTTTTCCATTTTTTATTCATGATTAGAAGTTTACTGCTCTGGGTTATCATTTATCTTTTTTCCCTGTTTAAAATCCTTACTTTACCCTGTTTTTTACTGAATAAACTTTTATTGATTTTCATAAGTTTACAGACTTGATCATTATCTCTAGACCCTACCGAGGAAATCCTTCACACATGTTGAATTAACACCTTTGAAGTTACAGTGATACCCTACGTAGCCAATGGAAGATGCAGCTTTTATTATTCAGCAAAGTGATGGCAGACAGAACATGCCATAACATGACATTTACATCCATCAGCCTAATGAATAGTCAACAGTATAAAGGGGTGAAACAGAAGAGGTGAATATAGACACAGATACAGAGACACATATGAAAAGGTGGTGTTATGGGACATTAATGCACATTTATATGGTGTGTCCTCAATACTAATCAGTCATGCTCTGTATCAGTAAGTCATAGTTGTGGGGATGAAGAAGCTGTAGGACAGGCAAAAGCTGATGCTGAAATGGATAGAATAAGGGTGGTTTAATAATTTATCCTTATAGGCATGGATGTGTTTGCAAATGCTTTTCTGCAACATAATGGAAAATCCACTCATGAGAGGTGGTTACTGGGTAAAACTTAAGATGTATGTCATTAAACATATCATAGTAGTATAACATCATAGTAAGAAATAATGTGACATACATCTGGAGTCAAATCCTTGATGCTATGGAAAAAAAGTAATCTTTAGACAATTAGTTTATGTCAGCACTCCACAGCGGAAGTTGTATTTTGTTACGTCCAGTAGTCAAAAATGTTTTAGAGTAACTGTTCCAAAGTGTTGCTCTATACTGCCTTTAATCTATATTCTGATAGCAAAGCTTGTTTAAAAACCTATGCATGAGGACCACTGCACTACTGCCGGTAATGGCAACAACTGACTAGATTATTCCATAGCACATGAACAGACATTCCACTTCACTCTGCATTGGTGCTCAATGCCAATGCCTGCACAAATGCTGAGGCAAAATAATGCAAGGCATTCTTATGGGACATTTCTGGCTATGTATGCTGTGTTTAATTCTATTTTTGAACAGATTAAGCGTGTAAAAAGGGGTTCATTGGAAAGTGGTAAAATGGGCCAAGCAGAGAAGAGGACAAAGGGGAAATTATATAGAAATGTAATGGAAGAGAACCATAGCTTTGCACTTCTTCACATCATAAATGTAGAAGTATAAACAGAATTTGCTTGTTTTGGACTGTCACCACACCAAGGGTAGGAGACAACAAATGAATAATGTTGTACAGTCAATCGTACCAAATCAAGTCTGTCAAGAAGACATACAGGGGAAGAGGAGAGTTATATGCAGGTCATTATTTTTTTTATTTTTTGAGATAGGTGCCCATGTTTTACCTTTTCTTTATTTCAAAGAGAAAGAAATGTTGGGGAAGGTGTTTAAGGATGTGTGGGTTGGGTAGGAAGGTTAGGTGAAGAAGCAGGTGCAGACATACAGGACAAACAAGACAAAGATGGTGATGGACACAAAAGTTTGGGGTCACCAAGAAAAGGGATAGATAGGGGGCATTAGAGGGTCACCCATATTAAGCCTGACAACAGTGTGACTCTAGTGCTCACCCACAGAACTGTCATCACTGTCTTCTGTTTCACTTTATGTGCCAGTTGTCAACATGACATTGTTTCTGCAATGTGATGATGCACCTTTTCAACATAGCCGATTTAGGCATCAAGGCCTCTTTCCATAATACCCTCCACCATCCATCAGCTTTTGGCAAGTGATAAAATCACCACCTCCACTAATACTATTCCCAGAGGATACCAGTGTATCAGCTACTGGGGCAGAGCTACCTGATGGGGATGGTGCAGGTAGGGCAGGGGTTGTGGAGGCAGTACTAACATCCTGAGACCCTGAAGTATTGAGTGTCACTGCTGCAACTAACTGAAGGATGATAGCAGATCCACAGTGTTCAGTCTACCTTTCTGTGCTGCATGTAAGGTTTTGTAAGCAGGAATGTATGACAACAGAAATTTTTAAGCCGTATAAAATACCTCACCCCAAAAAAATAAATAAACAAATAAAAATAAGAGGGTGAAAGGGTGGGGTAAGATAAACAAAAGAGAACATTAGATTCATGATGTATGACATGACTGCATAATTTCAGAAAAGAAACATTTATGATTATATAGTCTATAAACCTTTGCCACATCCAGGTATGCTGGAATAGTTTTAGTTTATTGTACATTAATCAATTACACAGCTATGATACCAGAGATGTAACTATTTATTATAGTACTAATATGTTGCATACCACTGCAATACTTGTTAGTCTTACAGTAAGATCTGAAACATACATACAAAGTGCCTCTCTGAGGCAATTTAACCTCTCTTGGTGTACCTCACAGTTCGCTGCAATGTCTTCAGCAGCTGTACAAAACAGAAGAAGACAAGAAGAGATTTGAAAGGATATTGAATAACAGTGTTGGCTGCATCCTGCATTCTATAGCATTTTATACTGATGGATCTGTATGTGTACACAACTGAGGGATGCCAGCATTCCTAAACATATCCTGTTATTGGCTAAGAGAGTTGTTCTTGCAGAGTTTCAGGTCACTATATTGGTGATGACATTTCTCTCCAGTGTGTGAGATGCCAGATGTACTGGAGACAGCCTTGGCTAATCTGTGACAAACCTCAGTCTTATACTGAGAACCAGTATAACCCCCCTGCTGCAGCCTATGGATGTAGCACTTCATGAGGAGTGCATCAAATATCCTCCACTCCTCAACACCCCATCATTGTGCTTTAAATTCAGCATCATCATATACCACACAGCCATGCCTGCAGTAGTCAAGCAGCGATTTTAAGTATGAGCTGGGATTAAATTCCAATCTTGTGTGTAATAGCTAATGCTCAAACATGCACAACCATGGGAACTGCATGTGCAAAATGATAAGCACACAGAGACATTAGTAAATAGAAAGGAAGGCATTTTATGAAACAAATAAGGTGCGAAACATAGCAGTGAGATTTGCCATGTGTGATGCTCAACATATTCACACTTTTTTTCAGATGGTCAACATTCACAGCTTCAACGGCTTGCCTTGTTGTCCTTTTTGTTTTTTTGGATGTTAAATAGAATGCCTTGGTATATAACTTTCTGGAACTGCACATTGTAAAATGTTACTAGACTACTGTGGGAAACAAACCTAGGAAAGAAAGAATGTATAATTTCAATTAAGGTGATTTTTTGTCAGTGCTACGGGAAAACACTTTTTCAGCCATGTTCATTACAGATAAACTAAATTCAGTATGAATGGAGATTTACTCCACATAGTCCTGTATGTGTGCAAGTTTAGGAAATCCTGTGAAATGTATTCCCATGAAAGAAGCAGTATTAATGTTTTAAATGTATGTTAAATGTATGTCAAGAGCTCATTAACACTGGTTGAGGTATGATATATACATACCTCACTATACATACTGACTTAAACACAGATTTGGCCTATTTAAGGAGAGAATATGATTTTAATTCAGGTATTCTGCCCATCATAGATATGCACATGCATTTTATTCCATTATCAGAAATATCCCTCTTAAACAATTACACACACATTGAACTGTGTTTCATAGCTAAATCAGTAATGACATATTCCAACTACAAAAATTAATTTATTAAAGCATTAATGGGACATGTGTTTCAACAAACATAATTATGATAGCCATTTGTAGTCAGTGTTAGCTTCCTAATCATGGTTTTGTTAAAAACTGCATTCTGACAACCTTTGTAAAAATACACGTTATTGGGATTTAAACCCTGGATCACCAAAGTTCTACTTCTAAAGTCATTGCACTTACACCTTGTGCCACAGAGACAACAGCAGGCAGATTTTGTCCACTCATTACTGTCCAGAGTGCTTATAAGGCCACATTGCCAAAAAACCTGTTTGCACTGCAGAAGGCTGCACAAATAAAATTTTTCACTTTTTTTTTCCTTAAGCAGATAAGCTTGATTGCACACTGCTCAGCAGTGATCAAGTCCTCGTGGCAAGAAACAGAAAAAAGGCATATGAAGCTATGATGAAAGTTATTTCTATATTTAGACTAATAAATTCCACAGGTGATTCACACTGTATGAATTTGAACCCCAGAGAAACTGTGTTATAGGGCTAAAGTCACTACATTTACAGAAACAGGTATACAAAAAGTCCACATCACTCACTCATTAGAAATACTGAGCAATGGTGCCAAACATGCTTCGGCTAATGAAGATTACAGAAATTAAATTGCTCACTGTTTCTGTCAACTGTGAGCTCTGTTTGCACTCTGCTGAGCAGTGTTGAAATTATACAGGAAAAGAACATATATAACAATTGTTATTGCACACAAGAAATCACAAGTTGTATTATCACATCTGCTTCAGACATTCCAAGCAGCATGTGGCTTCAAACCCTGCATCCTCTTTTATGTTTCTTTAAAAGCATTTAATTTAAGCCATGTGCTACAATGATACTTAGATGCAATGTAAAATTTATTTTGTTACTGCTGTTCAGGGTGCTGTATCAAACCGCACCTGTGTCAATGTGAAATACGCTACCAATGGTAAGACAAATTTAATTTCTCAGTTTGTACATTGGGCAGTGTACTCTTACTCATTGCTTCATAACTCTGCTACTCAAGAGTGTGCAAAATCTATGCAAATGAAGAACACAAAAAAAGACAATTACCATTAGTAATAAATATAGGGTAATACTAATGAAAAGGCAGGATTGTGAAGTTTCCTAGATCTGTGTGTGTGTGTGTGTGTGTGTGTATGTGTGTGTGTGTGTGTGTGTGTGTGTGTGTGTGTGTGTGTGTGTGTGTGTGTGTGGTGCAACTTGATCATCCCTTCAGAAACTCTTTCTGACAGTATCCTGAAATTAAACCCTCAACTCAGTGCAATAGCAACACACACTCAGTTGTGTTTCTTATCCCTCTTTGCCACCAACACAGGGCTAGAAAATGCTACTTTCTCATTTACTTGAGCATGTCTATATCAATGTCACATTGACCAAAACATTACATTAATAATACTCCGCAGCACGTTAATGTCAGGTTGCCAAAACTGCCAGCTCCTTCTAGTCTTTATTTTCTGATCATCTTCTCCTCCTCTCAGTTTAACTACAAAAATGCAATGTAATGGCCATTTATTTGCATCTTTGTTTCAATATGTAATATAGCTGATCAGCATTTCAGAAAGATTTTAATCAGAGAATGGACTGCTGTCAAAGAAAAATACTTCAAAAGACCAAAAGCATAAGGTTCAGTTCAGGTATCTTTATTCTTGCGCAAGGAGACAAAAATGCAGTTAAAAAGTTTGTCTGACTACATGAGGAAGTGTCACAGTTATTATACCTTTCTTTCAAGACATTGCCCACTACGACTGACGTAGTAGATCACCAGTTCACAATTCTGTTACTTTACAGATGTTTCTCACATTTCTAGCTGACTCTTCAAAGTTAAAAAAAAGATTTTTCAGTAAACAGGATGGCCTTGACGACCACCGGTCAATTTTAACTTTCTTGCTATGTGATGTTACAAGTCTAGGTACTATGGCTAATTCAAGCACAATGCAAGTACAGATTTCTGAAGCAATCCATTGTTTATAGTATCTAACTTTCTTGCAGCTTGTGCACTTTTTCATTAGCACGAACAGAGCTTATTGTTCATAATGAATGGATCTACAGAAATTATTATTATTCTCCATTTAATTTCCTGACCTAGCAGAAAATCACCTGCTTTCCAGTACATTTCCAAAGCATAAACATGTATTTTGCTGTGTTAGCAAACTAGGTCAGAGTGCATCTTGCAGTGTCAGAAAGCACAATTTCAGAAAAGCATGTTTTCAGTTTCAAATAGAACTAATGCTGCATATAGAATAAAACGTGTTAATCTTCCCTTATTTAAAATAAGCATTACACACATATGTTAAATCATATTTTTCTAACATTTCCCCCTGTTAATATTTTTTATTCTATTTCTAAAGCATAAACAGTTTGTTTCTTCTCCTAACCTCTTCCTTTGAGGATTTGCAGCTAAGAGAGTCATTCAGTTTAAACTTATGAAAGTGTTTCCTTTTTCAACAGTTCTTCAATTTCAGTACTTTGATACAAAGTCTCAGAAACTGACATGTCTATAAAATCTTTGATTAATTTTTTCATGCAGGGAATACCACAGCAAATACATGCTCCTAACAAAAGTAATCCCACACAAATGGATGGAACCCCACCCCCCCAAACAAATTCTGGAAAAAGTCTGTCAGTGGGTTTGGGCCTGGCCTGGTCATGTCTGACACTTGCTGAATCACTTCCAAATGGTCGTTGATCTCGTGTTTATTGTCAGGAATAAACGAACAACACTCATCTTTGATTAAAGCACACGTACCACCTGTCGCTGCTAGGGTGAAGTCAAGAGCCATGCGGTTTTGAAGCACCACAGTTCTCATCGCATTCAGTTCATCAGTCATTAATTCAAGAGCAGAAAATGTTGCATTGCTCCTGACCTCAAGAAGTTTCGATAGCTTTCTCAGTTCCCAAATTGATTTAACTGCACCATATGCAGGGGCTATGCCAGCCCAGGATATGATAGTGTCACTCAAGTCTATGTGTGTTAGTTTACTTTTGTCTTTCATGGAGTTATGGTTTCTCCAGCCTGCTATGATCTGTCCTATTGGATTCTCAGGTTTCTTGATTAGATTTTCAGGTTTCTTTGCGACGTCTCTGACGTTTCAAATTCTCCTATGAGGCAAAGCTGTAGTTTATCATATGGCCGGGACCAGGTAACCCAAAAAACAACTGCCGGACCAATTCTCAGGCAACCATTTGTATGCCTTTTTCCCACATATGAAATAACAGTTTTCTACCTTAGTATTGAAATACACCTTCCCTGCATGAAACATTTTCATATCTATAATAGACTGTTGCTTTAAAAAAACAGGATTATGTTGTATATCACTGACAGTTTTATGCAAGGACTCAAAGTATGAGTCATAATCTGCATCACAAATTGTTTCTGTATTTTTAGCATTTTTAGGTTTAATATAACTTTTATAAGAAACGGTTACATTACATTTACTCCAACCTACTTGAATCATGTCATTCTTAAAAAAGCATACACTTCCTGTTTGTGTAACAGGTAGGAATAATGCATTTTTTTCTCTAGATTTTACAGGTGTAGTCTCAAAAATCAAGTTTTCCCAGGTCTCATTGACTCCTAGGGGGACAGCAGCCATCAATGATCCCCCGTATGCTGTTGGTATAGCTGTGCAAATCCAACAATTTGAAATATTAAAAGTCTCAGCATACACATATTTGATTGCTTGGTAAGTGTTAAAGTTTGGATGCCAGTCTATGAGTGTTAAATCACATTTGTTCAGTCTAGCTGGTGTGGCTGAAGAAAAGAAAGGCCACAGCAAAAAGAACATTGTCACTAATGCAGTTATTAAGATGATTATACAACACTGCTGAAGTCGTTCAGCATTTCTATTATCTCTGGGTCTTGTCATTCTACTGCTGCTGTGTGTTAGCAAGAGTTTTATCAAGTTCAAAGTTTTTGACCAGTTTACAGTGTGTCAAATGAATCCAAGATGAATGTTCTGCAATCTTGACTGCTGTGGGCGTGCTCAGCAGTACTTGATACGGACCTTCCCACTTTGGTGTCATCCAATTCTTCTTTTTGATTGTCTTCACCCAGACCCAAGTGCCTGGGGCTACTGCTACTTCGGATGGTTTGGTTTGGTCTTTATCTGAAACAGAATTAAACTGTAAAAGATGTTTGTTATTCAGCATACTCCTCATATACTCTGCAAGTGTCCAATCTGCTTCCTGGTCTGCAGGCATGAGAGGTTTCCACTGAGGTATATAATAAGCTCTTCTGAAAATCTTTTCAAAAGGTGTCAATCCTTTTGCATTCAGAACAGTTCTCATGCTCAACAGTGCCAGGGGCAAACAGTACACCCAGTTCTTTTGTGTGTCTACCATGAGTTTTTTAAGCTTATTCTTTAAAACTCCATTGTGCCTCTCTACTAACCCTGCAGATTGAGGGTGATATGCACAGTGATGTTTTAAAGAAATCCCAAAATACTGGCTCAGCTGTTGTATAGCTTGGTTAACGAAATGTGTACCATTGGCACTGTAGATCCTTTCCGGTATGCCAAACCTAGGAATAATTTCTTTAACTAGGGTCTTTGCAACAGTAGCTGCATCTGGTTTACTAGTCGGAAAGGCCTCCACCCATTTGGAGAATATATCCACAATGACAAGGCAGTACTTTTTATTTTCACAATTGCTCAATTCTATGAAATCCATACAGATAGTATGAAACAGATATGGTGGTGTAGGGAAACTCCCTTGCTTGAGCTTTAACGCCCCTTGTGCATGATGTTTATTACAAGTGTGACATGACAGGCAAAATTTGTTAGTGTAGTTTGTAAACCCGTACGTAGCGAATACCCGATTCACTAACTGTACCATCCCCCCTGTTGAGACATGGCTCTGCCCATGGCTCAACAAAGCTGCATATCTAAATAAATTAGACGGTAATATCGGTTTTCCCTCTTTGGAGATGTACAGCCCTTCCTTGAGAATTGCTCCTCGTTTTTTCCATTTTTGTTTTTCAGCTTGTGTAGTAAGTGTCTGCATTGTTTTCAACATTTCTAAGTCTAAAATCTCAGAAGGTTGTAATTCCTCGTTCAAAAGAAATGCAGGGGAAAGATATGTTTTTTTTCTTGCAGTAAAATGATTGCAACTGCATGAGGCACTCTCAATGTGAGATGGTGGAATAACACTACTGAGGCTGAAGCCTGCACTGCCATTGCAGCTGCAACTACTGCTTGTACACAGTGGGGTAGGGACCGCGCCACTGGGTCCAGTTGTGATGAATAATAAGCAATGGGGCGTTGTTTGTCTCCATGCTATTGAGTCAATACTGATGTCATATAACCTTTCTTGCAATCTACAGTTTGGAAAAAAACGTTTGTGATAATTTGGTAATCCTAAAACTAATGATGATGCTATCAATTGTTTCAGTTTGCAGAAAGTTAATTCTGCTTCTGGTGTCCACTGTATTAAATCTTGTGCTGCCATAGGCTTCTTAAAAATCAGGTCGGTTAAAGGTGCAGATTCCAAAGCATAGTTTGGAATCCAGCTTCGACAAAAATTAGTCGTACCCAGGAAGGACATCATTTCCTTCTTGGTTGTGGGTTTTGGTGCTTGTAAGATCGCTACTTTTCTGTCCTCATCTAATATTCTGCCATCTTTGGATATTACATATCCAAGGTATTTCACTTGTTTTCTCCAAAGCTGCAATTTATTTTTGCTTACTTTGTGTCCTTCAACTGCTAGGAATTTTAATAATGCTATAGTATCTTCCTTACAATCTCACTGGGTAGGGGCGGCCAGCAGGATGTCATCAACATAAAGTAAAATTTTACTACCTCTCGGTGGGATAAATCCCGCTAAATTACTTGCATCTCTTGTGAGAATATCGTTGGGCTTTCACTATAGCCCTGTGGTAGTCACGTATATGTATACCACTTCCCCTGAAATGTAAATGCAAACCAATACTGGCTGTCAGTGTGTATCGGTATCGAAAAGAACGCATTGCTGATATCTACCACAGAAAAATACTTCTGTTGAGGTTTTAAATCATTCAACTAGGTATGTGGATCTGGCACCGTAGGTGCTCTTGGTATTACTGCGTCATTTACAGCTCGTAAATCTTGGACCATACGCCATTCTCCGTTTGCTTTTCTAACTGGGAATAAGGGTGTGTTACATGGCGAATCAGGAGATTCCACCAGTATTCCCTTCTTAAGCAAAGCTGCTATGATTGGTTTAATACCTGCCTCTGCATCTTTTCTCAAGGGGTACTTCTCTTTTGTGGTCTAAATGCTGACTTTGGCGTGATAGTAACTGGTCCTGCTGTGCGAATAAGTCCTACGTCTGACTTTCCTGTTGACCAAAGAGTTTCTGGTATGTCTAACAAAGCTTTTTCTTCCTCTTCTAATAAGAGGGCTTTTCAGCTGTTTTTGCTGGACAATAAGTGTACAGCTGGATGTGTTTGTGTTATCCAGTTCAGTTTCTGTCTTTGTATTCCCTGTTCTGACAGTTCTGATTCTGTCTGTTTTTCCCATTTTGTGATTTTTTCTCCTAGGTTTACCCATTTTAAATCTTTCTCTTTAGTTAAACTAACATGCGGTATTTGATTCAATTTGTAAAGTGAAAAGAACTCCTGGGGTAATGAACAGCTAACTACACTGTTCCCTTTCATGTCCCAGTACAAATTACACAGTACTAATCTGTTTGCATGATTTCTAAACAATTCTTTTTCATATTCTTTGTCAGGTCCTGGTGTATTACAATAATACAGAGTACAGTGCAACAGGTGTTGTATGTCAATACAAAGGGAGGGGAACTTACTGATAGCTACATTCATTAACTTAATCTCATGCCCTGTAAGTCTTCTAAGAACTTTCTAAAATTAACTTTTGGATGGGGAACCTCTGGCTTTCCAGATGTCTTCCGGTGTCCACAGTCTGTATACTAAGAGAGTTGGGTCCTGCTCTTCTTGTCCTGCCTGAGGATTTGGTACTTCTATGAGTGGGAATATCTCTTCTTCACTCATAGCCCATGAATTTCCATTCATTTGATATAATTCAATATCCCCTTTTAAATTACATGTTCGAGACCTAGTCTCGATTGGATCTCTAACAAACGGTAGTGGTTTTATAGGAATAACTGGATATCGTGGAGGTGGGCCAGTTTGTTCTTTTGCTTCATATTCCGGTAAGGGAACTGGTAAGGAAACTGGAACCGAAGCAGGTGGAGGGGCCGATGCTATAACTAAGTTATTATCCTCTTTGTCTAGAAACATTGCTTTTGAATTTTTATTCTTTTGTTCTCTTCGGTTTTCTTCCTCAATCCACCTGTGTGCCTGAGGAACTCCTAATTTACGCTGTTTTTTAACCCACCTTTAGAATCATTTTTTAGCTGTCTAATAAGTTTAATAAGGGAGGATCTTTCTAGTTTCCCATCAAATTCATATTTATTAACCCATTTAGTATAATATTTAATGTTGTCGGCGCACTGTGATTGCATATATTTTGTGTTTTCAGTTAACAGTGGGCTTTGGGGACTTTTCATTTTTGTGCACGTATTACCCATTTTTTTCTAACCTTTTAAATGTTACGTAACCCTTTTGTTTTTAATGTGGTACCACCAAGTGTTTACAGTCCCTTCAGACTACCTGCCTACTTATTCTGTTTCCCTGATCTATGACAAGATAGCAATATTTCTGTCCCTGAATTTTAACAAAATTCTCACAGAACAAATACAATCAAGTCCCTGATCTAAAACAGAAAAAAAGTAGATTCACCCTACCTGAGCCTCAGCGATTGGTCACTCACTGTTCAAACGAAACCCACCTTCAGTCATAGATCAGAAAAGTGGCTAGCCTCTTTTGCACGACAATTCAGTCAGAGGTCTTTCAATGAAGAAAATCCGATGTGGTATCTTCCCTGCGCAGTTTCATGCCACCTGGCCTATCTGATCCCAGGCTAAACAAGGGTTTCCGGCTCCAAAGGACCAAAAAATGTCAAAAAAAAATACTTCAAAAGACCAAAAGCATAAGGTTCAGTACAGGTATCTTTATTCTTGCGCAAGGAGACAAAAAATGCAGTTACAGAGTTTGTCTGACTAAATCAGGAAGTGTCACAGTTATTATACCTTTCTTTCAAGACATTGCCCACTACGACTGACGTAGTAGCTCACCAGTTCACAATTCTGTTACGTTACAGATGTTTCTCACATTTCTAGCTGACTCTTCAAAGTTTAAAAAAGATTTTTCAGTAAACAGGATGGCCTTGATGACCACCGGTCAATTATAACTTTCTTGCTATGTGATGTTACAAGTCTAGGTACTATGGCTAATTCAAGCACAATGCAAGTACAGATTTCTGAAGCAGTTCATTGTTTATAGTATCTAACTTTCTTGCAGCTTGTGCACTTTTTCATTAGCACGAACAGAGCTTATTATTCATAATGAATGGATCTACAGAAATTATTATTATTCTCCATTTAATTTCCTGACCTAGCAGAAAATCACTTGCTTTCCAGTACATTTCCAAAGTATAAACATGTATTTTGCTGTGCTAGCAAACTAGGTCAGAGTGCATCTTGCAGTGTCAGAAAGCACAATTTCAGAAAAGCATGTTTTCAGTTTCAAATAGAACTAATGCTGCATATAGAATAAAAACGTGTTAATCTTTCCTTATTTAAAATAAGCATTACACACATATGTTAATACATATTTTTCTAACAACTGCATGCTCTTAGTACAAGGATATAAATCTTAAGGTTGTTCTCATAGCTTTGAAGGTGCTTACAACTTTTTATTGTAAGTCTGCCTGATACAAACACTTCTGAGAGAAGAATCATAGTGTTGCTTGTTGTAGTCAGAGCAATTAGAAACAGTTCCAAGCCATTAGCAGATAATTGTTAGTTTTCCTCCCAGCAGTCCTAGGGTATGTGCATACAATTCTGTAGCTACCCACACCATTTTGCATCCCCTATACCAAGTGATATGTTTGGTATTTGAGAATGCTAATGATTTCACTCCACATTTGCATCTTCACAGTGCTCAGAGGGTGAATCTCCACCATGGAAAGGTAATGGTGTTACTATGGAAGTGGAAGGTGAGATTGATTGGATATAAATAGAGCATTACTTCTAGTTACATAAAGGAGATTGCTCTACAGATCATTGCACTATTTCATAAGATATGTTTTCCCTCTGTATAAGCTACTTACTTGTTCATATTTTGAATGTATTTCAATATGCAATGCAAAAAAGAATCTTGCTATGTATGCAATTTTAAAATTTCACTACTGATATACTGTACATATGACAATTCTTGCTCTGCTATTCATGTTAGTATGGTTACTTCAAATAATTGTTTTATCTGCTATTGTGTGACTGCCTCAAGTGTGTGTGTGTGTGTGTGTGTGTGTGTGTGTGTGTGTGTGTGTGTGTGTGTGTGTGTGTGTGTGTGTGTATGTGTGTGTCTGTGTGTGTGTCTGTGTGTGTCTGTGTGTGTATGTGGCTTATTGAACAGGATGAGTGACACACTGGACTGGGCATTGTCTGTGATGGTATGCCTGCTGTGGAGGGCTGGCATCCACATATCTTTGGAGTCACATTTGGCCTACTGTGCCCCTTTCCTCACCCTGTGAGAATAATGATGACTGTGCCATTTGGCCTACTGTGCCCCCTTCCCCACCCTGTGAGAATAATGATGACTGTGCCATGAGCTTTGTTCATTTGGGTTTGACTTACAGTTGCATGTATGTCTGATACACAGAATGGATAGATATGAGAGTAACAGTATGCAGGTAGTTTGTCTTCTTACACATTTGTTTGTATATTGCAGATTCCATACTTACCTTAACATTACTGCAGTTATGAGTCACGTGTTTTGGTGCTATCTCTGATGCTATCTGTACACAGACATTACACAGGTAATGTTTGTGGACATCAGCTGATCACTTTTAATATCTGTATGTGCTTAGGATGTTATGTGTATTCCTTATCTGGTGAACATGTGTGCTATCATTTGCCTCTTAGTTGCTGTGTGTGTGTGTGTGTGTGTGTGTGTGTGTGTGTGTGTGTGTGTGTGTGTGTGTGTGTGTGTCTGTGTATATATATGTGTGTGTGTGTGTTTGAGTGTTGACCTTGAGTCTTAGTTGGTAAGTGTGTTTTCTATCCTTTGCCTCTTAACCAGGGCAAGGGCATATCATGTACACCTACATTTACCAGTTACTTTTGCAACTGGACATTCTTCCTCAGATTTCTCATTTGTATGTGCACTAGATGCTGCCCCTGATTGTGGTCCAGGAATGTGTGGTCCTAGCCCTTGCTGTCTATGCTTCAGCTGTTTCCTCAAGATGATATTATGCAACTTGGCACAGGCTGTTAGAATTTCTGCAGAAGTACCTGCGTCATACTGCAGGGCACCCCTTGATGTGTCTAGACAGTGGAACCATGACTTCAGCATAGCAAACAAATGCTCTGTGATGCTTCTAGTTTGAGAATTAGAATTATTGTATCTGTCTATGGATGTGTGTGGGCAGTTCTGATGTCTGTCATGAGCTATTGTTCAATTACATAACCTGCATCACCCAGTAGATGGCCTTGTGGAACATCACCCCTAAATAAAGTTTGTATAAAGCCGCAGGGTATGCCATATGTGACAGTCATAACTGCCTGGGTTGCCTGCCTAGACACTGAGGATGAACCCTCTGGCATTACAGACAACCTGGCAGTTGATTGAGAGGAATCCTTTTATGCTGATGAATGTCCTTTCTCTGTTCAGCAGGTGGGGACTTTATTTTTATGTGATTGCAGTCCATGGCCCCCAAAGAGTTCAGGGAAGTGTGCTACAGTATAGAATTCCTGCATTGTTCTTGCTGTTTCCTCTGGTGTACATGGAATCTAGATGTATAACCTTGCATGTTGCAGCATAGCATTTAGATATTGTTGGAGTATTCTGGAAGTTGAGGCCTGTTATATCTTTAATTTATCTCCAGTGGGTGTTTGGAATGTACTAGTAGCAAATATCCTTAATATTACATGGAATGTACCAGTAGTCCTTAATATTACACATACCACAATTTCCACTGTATAGGTTCTCCTTGATTTCCCCTGGGTCTGAAGTGTGGGTGTCAGAGCTTGCAGATTTCCTGTAGTGTTTCCCTATTAACCCTGTATTGCTCTACTATTTCAATATCATGCAGTCCATCATATGTGAAACAAAGTATGAACACCCTTCTTCTCCTTGGATGATGTCTATCAGCAGCATCAGCATCAAAGATTTGAACCTGTCACACAAACACATGCAAGAGAGCATCAGCAGCATTGCTTTTTTTCTTTACTAAGTGTGATGGTAGCTGTATTTCAATAGGTTTTGGTATTCATGACAAAGGGCTACACCTTCACTATGTGGTTACTTTATAGCTTCCTGAATGGCTACTCCATATTAGATTGGTTCATTAGTATGTAATTCAGCTGATTCTGCCTTCATTAGTACACTGTGCTGTTTACTCTTGATGGGCAGTTCTACACATCATGTACAGCCATTTAATCAATACAAAACAATGCACTATCATGTGTGGGTCACAATGCAACACGTACATTATAGCAGCTCGGAAATTAGACATTCATGAATTAAGCCCAAGGTGTTTGTTCCTACTCATTCAAAGAGGGGCTTTATTTTTCTATCAGCCTTGCCTTATTCTGCTTTAGTTGGCATTTTGGTTCTATTATTTGTGTGCGCTATTATTGCCCACGTGCTTATAAATTCATAGGCAGGTACTAGGCTATCTGCCGGAAGCCATTTATAAGCCTAGCCAGAATGTGTTGGCTTTCACTGCCTCCTTAGATTACTTCCCTGTGCCTCTGTCTAGCAAAGCCACTGAGGTGATCTCCGGGGTAAACTTTCTGTTTCCCATCCACTCGTCAAGGTTTCTCTTGAGGAGTGTTAGCGAGGAGCTCTGCCTAATGTAGATTGGAATCTTGTTCCAAAGCATGGGATGTCTCTGGGACAGGAATCTATCCCTCCAGCATGTCCTATTTATTGTTGTGATGAGGTTCAGATCCCTAGAGCATGTGGCTCGAGGGATTATGGTTTTCTTTAGGTGGAGCATATTGATCAGTTCTGGGTTGGACATGGCCTTGTATGTCAGGCAGAGATCACCTCTGAATAGGTGGTATGCAACCAAGTACAGTGGGAGTTTCTTCAGTCGAGCTGCATAGGGCATCTGTTTGAGGCCAGTGATCCTCTTGGTGAGGTACTTCTGTGATCTTTCTGGCTATTGCAGGTGTCTTGTAAGGTACATCCCAAATGGGGCATTGTACTCTATGATGGGTCTGATGAGTGATGAGTATAGGGGCACAATGACCTCTTCTGATCTGGATGCAAACCCTTTTGTGATTAGGTGGGCCACATAGAAGGATTTTCTAACCACTTTGGCAATCTGATTATCAAAGGAGAGATTACTATCTACTTGGGTCCCCAGATCCCTTATTACATCTTCCATATTTAGGGGACTAAAACCTATGTGGTAGTTTGTGGGTAATTTGTTTTTTCCAAAGGGGATGACTGTGCACTTTTTGGCATTTAGCTTGAGGCCATGATTTTGACACCAAGCTTCCATCTCAGTGAGACCCTTTTGGAGGATTTCTGTGCAAGCCGGAGAGTCAGTTATAGCCCCTAGTTTGCAGTCATCTGCAAACTTGGTCAGCTATAGTCCTCCTGTGCTTGCCTGTACCTCTGAGAAGTATATGCTGAATAGGAAGGGTCCTAGGACTGAGCCCTGGGGAATGCCACCTGTAACCAGTTTAGAGTAGGATCTAGCTCCCACAACTCTTAGCATGTGGGTTCTGTTCGTGAGCCAGTTGGCAACCCATCTTGTGACACAGGGGTTTATGTTCAGGCTGGTGAGTCTGTCTATAATACCAGAATGGGGAATAGTGTTGAAGGCCTTTGTGAGGTCTAGGTAGGCTGTGTACCACCTTTCCCCTCATCTATAGCCTTGGTAATTGTCTCAAAGAAGTCCACCAGGTTTAGGAGGCATGATCTGCCCTTAACAAAGTCAAACTGGGTAGGGTCCAGTGTTTGGAGGTTCCCAATGTCTCTGTTAATGAGTTCCATGATGATGCACTCCATAGCCTTGCAGACCAAGCTAGTCAGACTTATAGGGCAATAGTTCCTGGGGT
The DNA here is from genome assembly GCF_019279795.1 of Protopterus annectens. Classification (NCBI taxonomy): domain Eukaryota; kingdom Metazoa; phylum Chordata; order Ceratodontiformes; family Protopteridae; genus Protopterus; species Protopterus annectens. Next base: position 1,440,208,297 of record NC_056728.1, on the reverse strand, counting down.
CTCTTGTGGCTTCACTTTTGTTGAGTGTAATAACCATTGCTGTGTGCCACTCTATGGGTATGTAGCCTCTAGGAGAGGCTGAGTTTGAACAGTGTATTTAGGTGAGGGGTTAGTTCGTCTTTGAGCTTGTGTAGGATGCAGCCTGGGACACCGTCTGGTTCCATTGATGCTATGTTTTTGGCTTTGGAGAGGGCTGTTTTAACCTGAGTGTCTGTGATTTTAGTAGCTCCACATTCTTCTGGTATGGCTATGGGCCTTTTTGCGGGGGGGGGGGGGTGAAGTTTGCACTGAACCTGCCTGCCAGGGTGCTGGCAATATCAGTCGTTCAGTGTATTTTGTGCCATTCTGCACTAGCTCCGAGCAGATCTGAGCATTGACACTTAGATTCTTGACATAGCTAAAGAATACCTTGTGGTTATCTTTGGAGTCCTTCGCAATTTTTCTTTCAAAGCTCACCTTGGATGATTTTATGAGGGATCGTAGTTTCTTGCTGATACTGATCAGGGATGTCTTCCCTTCTTGGGATTTTACTCTTTTCTGTACTAGTTTCCTCCTTCTATTGTATAGCTTGTTTATGGCAGGGGTCCACCAGACTGGTTTCCTTTTCTTGGAGGAGTGAGTCTTGATTTTGCTTGGGATAGCATGATCCATGCATTCTTGTAGGTGCCCGTAAAATGCATTAGTAAAGGATTTTGCAGCTCAGACAGTGTTATCTTTTAGCATGGGGGCTTTGAATCTTTCCACCTCGGTCTTAAGTAACGTGAAGTTTGCTTTTGAAAATTTTTTCACAGTGGTTTCCTTGTCCAGGGGTGGGGGCTAAATGTGGATATCCAGAGTGATTTGTTTATGGTCAGATCTAACCAGTGAGGGGTTGACCTCCAGTGTGGAACACTGGTCGCCCATGTTGGTGATGACCAGGTCCAATGTGTTGTCACCTCTGGTGGGAGTGTTGACCAGTTGATCCAGGGCATTTGAGTTTATAAATTCTAGGAAAGGTTGGGCAAGGGAGTTAATACTTGAGTAGTTCTCCCAGTTAATGTTTGGGTAATTGAAATCACCCAATATTAGGGTGTTTGGTAGGACCTTTATGCTTCACAGTGTTTCCAGAAATGCGGAATGGGGGTCCTGGGACATGTTGGATGATCTGTAGCAAGCAACAATTTGAATTGCAGTTTTTCCCGTTGTTAGTTGCACTTGGATGATCTCTGAAGCATCATGCTGTGCCACTAATCTGGGGGTGTGGGTATCCTTGATGAATATGGATGCACCACCACCTTTTGTATTTCGGTCCAGGTTTTGTGGCTGAAATGTATGGTATGAGTTGTAGCCTGTTAGTGCTGGGGTGCTCCCTGGAACCTTAAACCAGGTTTCTGTTGTTGCACATATATCGATTTTCTCCATACTGAGGAGTGCCTCAAGTGCGTGCATTTTAAGTACCATTACCCTCAGTTTTTTGTTACTTGTGCTATTTACGGTGGTGGGTTGTCTTTTGAGCCTTGCCTAAAAAACGCACTATGGGGGTGGCAAGAGCCTTGGCCAGTATTCGAAAGCCTAAGGGTAACAGGTGCAAGCCATCTCTAGCGAAGCAGTGTGACTTGTCGAGCATGTCATCCCAGGCGGACAGACACTGAATCCCCTTTGAATGACACTAGAAACTTAGCCAGGTTTTGAAATTGATAATTTTTTCTTTATACAGTGTTATCATTCTTGGTGAGGGCAGGATGCTGCTCAGGGTCAGGGTCATACTGGCCTGGGCTACATGATCAGAGAGCTCTTCCATGTCTCTTTTTGTGTAGAGAGGTACGGTTCAGATCATTCACACTAACATGAACAATGACAGAGTCATATTTGTTCTTGTTCTGAAGTGACCTGAGTGCTTGTGTTATGTGACAGATCCTGGCACCTGACAGGCAGCTAACAGTAACCTTTCCTTATTCAGCCTAGTGAGTGGGATGTCAGTGTTCCTGACTATAAAGTCACCTATTACTAGTGTGTTGGGTATGTTATTTTCCTTAAGGGCTGTGATTGCATGGCACACTGGTTTTGTTAAGAATGTGTTTCATGGTTTGTGTTGGGGGGGTGGAGGTTGCTTGGATGTCTGCTTTGGAGGTCTCTGTTGCTTTTGCAGATTTTTATTTAGAGCCTCCAAGTATGTTTTCATGTATTTATGTGTGTTTTTTGCCGGTGCTGGTTTAATGGGTCTATGTGAGTCTGGTGGTGTGATGCAAGTATTTCCCTTCTCCTCTTGATTGTCTGATCCAGACTTGGGTTGAGAGAGCTTAGCGTCCAGTTTAGCTGTATAATTGCATCTCTCGCATGTATTAGTGTTTGGTGGTAGGAGGAGAGGGTTGTCTGTGTACATGAGGCTGTTGTAACATTGCCTCAAAATGACCAGATTCACCAGCTGTACTGGAGAGTACACCTGAAACTGCCCTTTGGACATGCCTGGATAGGTACAGTGAACTGTTTTTCTGATTGGCTGGTAAGGTTGAATAGAGAGCCTTGTGCTTATGTACAGTATAGGGGGGGGTCTAGTGCTAGGGTTTATAAGTGCTTGCTATGAGTTTTGAGCAAGTGTCAGGCTGAGAAATGAATGGCTTGAGTGCTTAAGTTGAAAGTTTGTTTAGTTCCAAGGGAGCAATTGAAGAGAAGACTTTGTGGAGCCAGGAGCCAGCAGGGAAATGAAAGAGAGATACATTAGTTGTTTTTATTAAATTTAAATTCACCTCATTTGGGAAGCATTGTAGTTTTCTCTTTTATTTTTGACTGGTAGAGTGATTGACTGATTTGTATGTTTATTTCTCTCAGAAGCTTGTCTCAACTAGAATTGGAACTTTTAAATGATTTTGTCCCATTTCAGCACACTAACGTGTTATAACTGAGCAGCAAAAATGGTTCGACTACAAGCATTCAAGACCCAAGTGCTCAAAGACCACTGTCTCAAAGCCAGAGAATCAGGCATCTTGTAGCTTGTGCAGGCTGTCACTCATGCTCAAACTTCAATATGAGTTTGGGTAAGTAAATACCACACCTTACCTGAATGCTTTACTCAAGTTCAAACAAGGTAAGTATAGTAGCCCTGGGGAGGGAATGGAAGGGGTCAGAGTGCAATTAGGGCAGGAATTGTGAAGGGGTTTACTATTAAACAGGGTGAGGGAAAGTTTAGGGTTAGGGAGAAAGATGGAGATTTTAGGATTGGGGAGTAGGAAGGGAGTTTTAGGGACAGTGAGCAGGAAGGGAGTTTTAGAGGTAAAGAGCAGGAGGTGAGTTTAGGTTTAGGGTGTGTTAGGTGAATTTAGATTTAGGGAGCGGAAGCTGAGTTTTAGTTTTTCAAGTGATCAGCGACTTTAGATTTAAGGAAGATGACTGCAGTTTTAGGTTTAAGGAGTGATCAGGAAGTTGAAGGGAAAATGTAGGTTTTTAGATAAGGGAACAATTAGAAATGTTAGGGTTAGGGAGGGGAAGTGGAGTTTTCGGGTAAGGGAGTTAAGACTTGGCATAAGAACTGGATGGGCATTTTAGAGTTAAATTTAAGGATATATAGATTCCTAGATCAGGGGTTGGCAGGGTGGCTAGTGGGTATTAGAGGACTTCTCTTTACAAGTAAGTGGCAACTGTCATGTGTACTGCGAGCTACAAACACATAAGCACTTGTAATATACCAAGAAAAACACATGAAAAATCTGTTGTAGTGTTATAACTACCAATAATAATCATGGCTTCTTTACTTACAAAACAGAACCATCTTTTTTCAATCACTGTAAATCCCATTTTATTTGCTTGATAGTATAATTTATCAGTGAAGTGACCAACACAACTATGGCATGTCAGTTGCATCATTGAGGAACTGCAGTCTTGATGATGATATGACAAATATATGATGTCCCACTTGCCGCAGACTTAGCAAACTATGGGCATTTGTTAAAAATACGTCTTGAATGAAAAGCAGCAGGAGAAAGTTGGTGAAAAAAGTGGTTCAATGAATGAAAATTGTGTATGCATTTATTTCCTGGGTATATAAGCCACATGTGCTCTCATTGTTAAGTGGTTGCAGTAATTGATATGTGTTGTTGCTGATGGTTGTTGGGCAGTCATTAATAAAGCATTACAAAAATTGATGTGACAAATTAATTTAATTGCTGAAAATGAAGAATATTCATTCTGGAAAACACTGAGATGTGCATTAGTGCATAGCTGTAATCTGAGATGATTCACTACAGAGGTAGACATATGTAAGTTATCTGCCATTCTTTGTTTCACCTGAATTCTATCAAGCCTTTTAACACTGTACCACTTAAGAAAATTTTGAAGCACTTAAGGTGACTGGAGCCTGTGCAGTGGACTGCAAAACAATTGTCACATGTGAAGAAAACAACAGAGTTCACACAGCAAGGTAGAACTACAGGTGACCAGTGAGGTGCGATATTCGCCTGTACTGGGATCAGTTCTAATCAACATATTTATGATGAGCATAAGATTCCTAAGTGTTAATCTATGTTCTCTGGCCAAAAAAAAAATCTCCAGGGAACACAGCCTCTCTGAAATTAGGACTATACACTTGCTTTCCTATCCATTTGTCCAAATTATATTTGAAATGGTCCAGATTATTAGAAATATGCATCCATAATTGAAAATGATTGCAAATTACTCGGGTGTGTTGAGTGATGTGTCAATATCTTACATTTGTTTTATTTTGCTTTATGGAAAACCACTGATTATTGTATTTAAATAATTTGTTCTACTCAGAATGTCCAGGTTTTATAACATTTTAATTTTTTTTTATTTCTTATAGCTTTATATGCTTGAATGCATTTTCCTCTGTAGTATCTCTAGTTCAAAAAAAAGAGATTAACATTTCCATGGCTTTCTTTGCAGCTTAGACTGGACAGTAAGTTAATTTTTTTCTTAAATTCCATTTGAATTGATTCTAATTATTTCATGTGACTGTTATTATACAGTGTAGAATGACTTGTTATAATCAAGTGGGTCTTATAAAAGATTTATACAGATTAGTTAAAGAGCCAATGTCTTTGTCAGACATATTTTTAGTGGAACACCAACTTGTTTGAAAGCCCTGTTAACAGTTAAGTCAATGTGCTTTGAAAATAAAAATTGTTAGCAATTATTATACTAAGGTCCTTATTTTCAGAAAACTCTTCTAGTAACAGTAATTCTAAATATTTTTTTCTGTTGTAGAGGTTTTCCAAAATACATGATTTTGCAATAAAGAAGATTCCTATTGCAGATGCAGTCTTAAATAAATATGCATTTGTTTCTTGAAAGTTCTTACTGATAGATATAATAACTCCAATCTTGAAGTCATGTACACATTTATTAATCCAAAATAAATTTTCCGTTGGTATGGTTGAAAAAATAAATTAAGCAGTAATAGTCGAAAAATGAAACATTGCAGTACTCCCTGTTAAACATATAATAAGTTCAATTGACAACCAGCAGCATGTTATAAGTGGAGTAAGTCTGCTTGCAGATGGTACAAAGGTAGAAACTGTGGTTATTGAAGAAATAAAAGCATTACAAAAAGGTGCTGCAAAGGTGAACAAGGTGAGCAGGAAAGTATCTGGTGCAATTCACCATCCAGGAATGATGACTGATGCACTGAAGATGAAGTAGTGAGGGCAAAATTCACAGGCAAGGCAACTGTCATGTGTACTGCAAGCTACAAACACATAATCACTTGTAATAGACCTAGAAAAACACATGAAAAATCTATTCTAGAGTTATAGGTACCCGTAAAAATCATGGTGTCTACTTAGATAGCAGAACCAGCCTTTTTCAATCACTGTAAATCCCATTTCATTTGCTTGATAATATATTTTATCAGTGAAGTGACCAACACAACTATGTCATGTCAATTGCATCAATGAGGAACTGCAGTCTTGATGATGATATGACAAATGTATGATGTCCCACTTATCGCAGACCTAGCAAACTGTGAGAATTTGTTAACAAATGTGTTTTGAATGAAAAGCAGCAGTAATATTTGGTGAGAAAAATGATTCAATGAATGAAAATTGTGTATGCATTTATTTCCTGGGTATGTACGCTACATGTGCTCTCAAAGTTAAGTGGCTGCAGTAATTGATATGTGTTGTTGTTGATGGTTGTTGGACAGTCATTAATAAAGCATTATAAAAACTGAAAATGAAGAATAGTCATTCTGGAAAACACTAAGATGTGCATTAATGCATAGCTGCAATCTGAAATGATTCGCTATGGAGGTAGACAGATGTAAATTATCTGCCATACTTTTTTTTTCACCTGAATTCTATCAAGCATTTTAACACTGTACCATATAGGAGATTTTTGAAGAACTTAAGGTAACTGGAGCCTGTGCAGTGGACTGCAAAACAATTGTCAAATATGAAGAAGGCAACATAGTTCAGAGAGCAAGGTAGCACTACAGGTGGCCAGTGAGGTGCGCTATTGACCTGTACTGCAACCAGTTCTAATCAACATATCTATGATGAACATAAGATTCCTAAGTTTTATTCTACATGCTCTGGCCAAAGAAAAAAAAATCCAGGGAACACAGACTGTCTGAAATTAGGAATATGCATTTGCTTTCCTATCCATTTATCCAAATGATATTTGAAAAGTTCCAGATTATAAGAAATGTGCAGTCATAATTGAAAATTATTCCAAATTACTGGGAGGTGTTGAGTGATATATAAATATCTTAAATCTGTTTTATTTTGCTTTATGGAAAACCATGGATGATTGTATTTAAATAATTTGTTCTACTCAGAATTTCCAGGTTTAATAACATTTTAATTTTTTTTTTATTTCTGATACCATTATATGCTTGAATGTATTTTCCTCTGTAGTATATGTAGTTCAAAGAACAGAGATTAGCTTTTCCACATCTTTCTTTGTAGCTTAGACTAGACTGTGAGTTAGTTTTTTTTAAAATTTCATTTGATTTGATTCTAATAATTTCATGTGACCATTATTATACATACAGAATGAGTTTTTATAATCAAATGGGTCTTACAAATGATTTATACAGATTAAAGAACCCATGTCTTTGCCAGACATATTTTTAGTAAAATGCCAACTTGTTTGAAAGCCCTGTTAATAATTAAGTCAACATGCTTTGAAAATGAAAAAAATGTTACCAATTATAATAGTAAGGTCCTTATTTTCAGAAATCTCTTCTAGTAATAATACTTTCTAAATATTTTTTTCTTTGGTAGAGGTTTTCCGAAATACATGATTTTGCATTAAAGGAGATCCCTGTTGCAGATGCAGGGGGGAATTTAATAAAATCTACATGGTCTTTTTTACTGAGTAGGCATTGTGGCATGCTGCTTACAAGAAAGTAAGCAGGTTTACAATCCAGTAAGTACTGCTGAGCAGCGCACAAAGGTGCCAACACAGGAAGTTTTGTGGCATCCAAATCACCTCATAAAGAGGTGAATCTCATGCAAATGAGGAAAGTAGAGTGAAGCAGCAAGCAGAGAGGCAGCCTTGCAAACCCCGTGTTGGTGTCTGTAGTGTACACAGAAAAATTCAGGAATTTAGACAGACAACAGGGGCTGTAAAAACACAGGCAGAAGGACAGAAATGGCATAGCCCATACAGATATGAGCAAAACTCTCCACTGTTTGTCCAAATACATAAGGAAAATACGTTAAAATAATTTTATATTTTTTTAATGATCTGGGTATGTTTGTGCAGTGTGCCTCAGTGCGCAAACATGCTTTTATGAAAAAATGAAAAAAAGAATGGAAAAAACACATTTAATAGTATGTGACAGAAATGTATTATAGGACCCTGTGTGGAGTATCTGCAATGGTGGAATGGTGCTGCTGCTGCTAATGAGGTAGGGCCTGGAACCATGTAGTTTGCAGGTTGTGTGTATGGATCCCTGTGCAAATGAAGTGGGGTTACTGAATATCACAAATGGATATCTGTGTCCGCATATCCCTTCTGTGTAGGCAAAGAACCATGTTGGTGTTCACAGAGGAGGTAGCTGACATCAAGGGGGTATGCATCTGAGGACTTGTAATCTAATTGGAGCTCAGCTGCACCTGTTTGTGCAGCACATCACTGTGCTCGGTGGGGGGGGGGGGGTGCACACTGGCCAATGATCTTTATTTATCTTCTGGGTGTGTGTTTCTGCGTGCTTGCATGGCGTTACGCCATGGTGAGCATGACCTTTCGGTGGGGTGTGTACAGTGACTGTTAAGGTTTGTTTACCTTCGCAATGCTTGTTTCCATGTGTTTGCGTGGCATGCCACAATGTTGAGAGTATCGGAAAAACAATGATGAATTAATTACTTGTGACCCTTGTTTAACTTAAACTAGGGTCACTAAATGATGTTAATAGTATACTAAGCAGGTGGAATGCATCATAGGTAGCCAATCACACAGTCAGCACCTATGGTAGAGCACTATAAAGTATGCATACACCCTACATTCCGATTTTTCACCCATACTCTGTACCATTAAAGTACAGACTTGGGAATTTTAACTGAAAGAATGTTAGGGGCTGCTGCAGGTCTGCTACATTTGTATGTGCTAGATGCCAAAGTCAGTGCTGCTGCTGGTGCTGCTGACAATATGCCTTGGCAGAGAAGGAGAAGAGTGTTCAGGCCTTGGGTAACCTTCCAGGAGCTACATGAGCTGGAGATTGTAGAGCTCTACAGGGTGGACAGGGACATACTACAAGAACTCACTGAGCTCTGCCACCCTTAACTCAGACACAGAGCCAACAGATTGGAACCCATCCCAGTGGAAACAAAGGTATGTGTAGCCCTTAGGATAATAGCCACAGGTACCCTCCAAAGACCAACTGGGGACATGATGGGGCCTCACTGGCATCAGCATCCAGGGTATCCACCAGTTCTTGGATGCCATGCTAACACATGCCAGTGAGCACATTTATTTTCCCCTCACCCCTGAGGTGAGGGCCAGTAATATGCAGCACTTCTACCATGTAGCACACTACCCTGAGGTACTGGGTGCCACAGATTGCACTCATGTACACATCAAGGCACCATCTGGTGAGCAGTGTAGAATCTACATCAATCGCAAGGGGTACTACTTCATCAACTGCCAGGTTGTGTGTAATGCCCAGGGTTATATCATGAACATGTGTTCTGGCAGCCCTGGAAGTTATCACGACTCCCATATCTGACATGCATCACAGCTGTACCAGATGTTTGCTGAGGGGGACATCCCACACAGCCATTTACTGGGGGATGCTGGCTACATCCTGGAACCATGGATGAGAAATGCACACACACCCACTGAAGAACTCCATAATGAGGCACATGCACAAACTAGGAACATCATAGAACATGTGTCTGGGCTACTGAAGTCATGGTTCCGGTGCCTCAATATATCTGCTGGAGCCCTGCAGTACTCTCCAGCCACATGTGCACATATATTTACAGTATGTGCCATGCTACACAATATGATCCTGTGGAAACAGTTGCAGCAGCATCATCAAAGGGAAGAAATACACAGTCCCCACCAGTGCCTACGTCACCACAGCCACACTAACAAGAGGACTCAGAGGAGTAGCCCCCTGATGATGTTTCTGTAGGCAGACATAGGTGTGCCCAGTATGCCCTGGCATTGACTAAGAGACAACGCATAGCACATTCGCTGACAGCCGAGGGCCCTAGGGACTGACACCTTACTCCTACTCCCATACATATAGTAAATGTGTTGATGCCAGGCAACCCACACAACCTGCAGCTATCAATGTATTGGTTGTGTACTGCTTGCATCACACTGAGTCAGCCCTGAATTACAGGTCTCTCAACTGCTGCATTCACAAGGTAAGTCTCTAAGCTACACAATAATTGTAAGGATTACTATAATATATCATTCTTTTAATTTCTTCAAATCTTTTGGGTTTTTAATACCATGACAGAAATGGACCCAATTCCTAAGTCAAAGTATGATTAAAGTTCATGAAATTAGTATTTTTTTCAATCTCTGATGTCAGCCAGGAGTGCTCTCCGCAGCACCCACAGTGTGCTCAGTAATGTCTCCTTCAGCATTTCATATGGGGTTACATGGTTTGGTAACATAGCTAAATATGATTGTAGATTCTTTTTTATAAGACCCATGGCTCCTTCTACTATTGGAATGGTCTGGGTATCTTTTATCCACATTGGTCTTGTTTCTGATAAAGATCGTGATATATTATGACTTTGTGTCACCCTTTACACAACACACTGTAGTCACTGGGTGTAGTGCTTTTAATGATCAGTGCTGCTTTTGTTTTATATCTGGTTTTCTAGCATCTATCTTTTGAACTGTTGGTGATGGGTGAGCCCATGTGATATAAATGATATAAACTTCATCATTTTCTATGATGCTTTGTGCTCATGTTTCCAGTGTTTTTCAGCCACTTCAATACCATAATGATTGCACAATCCTCAGTGCAACAATCTTGCCACATTATTATGCCTTTCAGTATACAGTCTTTCTGCCGTTAGTATATCACAACCAGCAACGAGATGTGCGACTGTTTCCAATTTGGTTTTACAAAACCAACATTTGCCTGTTTCTCCCACATGGTCATTTGATTTTGTAAGGCAATCTGTATGCAACCCACTATCTTGGGCCGTCAATATTTTTCATCTCTTGGCTTGAATTCACCTCCACTTAACCATTCCTGCATTCGTTCCCGATCAACATGAGGTTCTTCCAGAAGTTTTCTATAATTGCTACTATATTTATGCATTTCCCACATTTCTTGCCTTCTCATCTGGTCCTTCACCTTATATTCTTTCTTTATGGCATATTCAGTTGCTGCCTGATTTTTATCTACTTTTGGTTTGATTTCCTTCCTGCTTGATGCAAATATATATCATATGTATGGGTCTGCTACTGTTATGCAAGGAAATATAGTGGGCTAATTGGACAGATGTAACATCCACATGTGACTACAGATCCTCAGTCCAATAGTACATGTTTCTTAATAGTCACTAGGCCTAATGGTTGGAATATTCACTACATCACTCAAGAGAGATGTTAAACAGTGGGCTCATATGTTATCTGGACTACTGTATATCCCAGATCATGTGCCGTTGTTCCCTCATTCCCCATACAACTGCTTTAACATGAGTGGCTCAGTGGACTAGGGAAGATAGCATGGGTGATGCTGTTGATGATTTAATCTGGAATTACTCATATCGTTTGCATGTGAGGTACTACCATGTTGGTATTTTCAAGGACTGTCATACCTCTTAGTACAAGAAATATGGACAAAGCCAGTAAGATTGGGGGGACAAAGGCCAAACATAGAGACAGATTTCAAATATTGTCCCCATAAACCTAGACAGTCACTGGAAGTAAAGATGTTGTATTATAACATATGTTCTGAAGGATATAACATCTGAAATAAAAATATTTGTCTGTAAGTAGTATAATGTAGTGGTGTCAATATTCAATAATTCACCAGATGACCACAGATGTATGGGGAACAGACCAAACATATAAGGCAAAACTCTGGACAATCTGTGGAAATCAGGACAGTTGAGAAGTATGCAGACTGTCAGTCTGTTGGTGGTCTAACTTTACCAACTGCAGTCACAGATTAAGTACAGCACACAGCTGGCGAATGCTGTGGACAGTTTGAGTGAAGTGCAGTACTGCAGAAACTGGGGTGGATGTTAATGTCTGTAACATACAAAATCCCGGACTGCAGTACAGGTAGGTGTGGACTGGAGTCACCTTAATAGTACTGACAGTCCCACTGGGTATGCCCAAGCACTTAGTTAAAATGAGCACAATCCTGTTGCCCCTTCATCAAAATGATCTGTTATGTATAAATATCTACACATACAGATATACGTATACATATCCACCTGTCACTATCGCTCTTACATGCATAGTATATCTATCCTTATGTAGTGTCAAATAGATATTTACAGATATATATATATATATATATATATATATATATATATATATATATATATATATATAAAACTATATATATTAAAATGACACAGATACCCCTATATATCTACATAACACATGTACATATCATACACACATGCAGCTGCAGTTATATATACGTCCCTGTTATATACAGAAATATGTGTGTGGATGTCTGTATTGTCTGACATACCCTAATAATAGTGAGTAAACCTCCACTATCACACAGCTGTACTGTTGCTCAAAGTATCCAATCTAAGGGTGCAACACTAGAAATTCCACATACCCCAGACCACTGTGCCTGCTGGATGTCAACATGTAGACAGACACAGGTAAGCAGTTGCTGTAATGTATAATGTTGTCAATGTATGTATGGACAGGGCAACTTGTCCCTGCCCACATGTATGCCTATGTAACTGCAAGCAGCCACATATGGCCATACTGGTAACTGTACAAACAGAGCTAGCATAATTACAGTTATCCCACTGCTAGGATACTAGACATAGATAACAGTATGAAGCAATATCACACTGCAGGCCACAGATGCTGGTCAACACATGCCTAGTTTGTGTAATGCACAAGTACTGTGCCTGCAATCACCATACAACAGACTTAATGTGTGGCGTGTACTATAAGTGCTGTGATCTATAGTGTATAAGACTAGTTAGCTAGGGGTTCTAATCAGACTCCAGCCCACTTGGTGAGTGACAATGTGTGTGTGTGTTTCTTCCTGCAAATGATCAGAAATGCCATCATGGGCTATCCACCTGCAATGGTTATACACTTTTTGACCCTGTAAGTTTATGCTGCCTTCCACACTGCCCTCTTCTACAAGGTCTGATGATGTCAGCCACCTTAAGACTACTAGCTAACACTGCAATAGCAGATGTAAGCTGTCACACATATGATAAGTACTGTGATCTATAATGTATAACACTAGATAGGTAGGCATTCTAATCTCACTCCAGCCTACTTGATGCATGTGTTTTTATCCATATGGCATAACCTTGGTAGCCAAGACATAGGTATGGTTTTGCAGTGTTTTATTTGTAGCAGGTGATGTGGTCTCACAAAGGACTTACCACAACAAGGCCCGCATATGTCATCAATCATACTATGTCCTAAAATGATAGTACCAGCAGACATGAGGAGTGTTGCATGCACCACATACTGTGATCTATAGTATCACATAGGTAAGTGTGCACACCTACATACAGCCAGCCTGCACTATGTGTGTGTGCCTTGGCATGTCCTGTACACACTGATTGGAAGTAGTGCTAGCCTCAATGTAGCCATGTGTTTGTTAGAGCCTTTTACAAAATGTTATGGAACCATGGGATATATGAATTGAACACAGAGAGTACTGTAGCCTTCACTCTCACTGGTTGGAAAGACGTGGATACATTCACTGTTGTACATCCTATATTGAAATGTTTGGGACATACAACCCAGACTGGCACTGGTACACTGAATGTGGCAGCCATGACAGCTATCACTGTGTGCAATGGCACTCTTGCTATGTCACTACACAGGCATATTGTACAACTGTAGCAGTCACAGAGGTTCCAAGGTACACCAATTCACATTGTAGAGAACATGTCCTATGGAGTCCAAGTCAGGGCTGTACATGTGTAATTTGTCTCTGAAATCCTTTGGAGAGAATATGTATGCCTCCATACAGGGAGATGTCAGTTCCCACTGTGTACCTCCTGTGTATCCATGACAGGACTAACACATGTGTCACCTGTGCTACACACCAACAACATGTGTGTGGTATGCATAGTACATGCTGGTGAGACAGGTATGTAAAACAGGCAGTACACCCTGTATGAAACTAGCCCCCTATGCATGTCTCACACACATCTACTGTGACACACATCATGTACAGGTTACACATTGGGATGCAGAACACAACAATCATAACTGTTGCCAGGCAACCATTGGTACTGGACACAGGATATATGTAGATGTGTCATCTCCATAAAAACCCTGGTAGAACTTATGAAGAGTAGCAGACCTTGTCACAGATTAGGGATGCATGAGCATGGTGAATGCCAACATTGTACTTGTTAGCCTGTTATACACATATGAACCTATGGGGCCATGCAGTTATAGTGCTGTAGCTTACTGACGACAAATGTCCACTGTACTGACATGCCATCCTGTGCTGCTGTATTTCTACAGTGTTTCCATTGGTTACCCCAACAGACTCCTGTAACATAAACATAAACAGCAGTTTGGAGTTTTTTTTCATTTAGTGTTTGAAATAAACATAAACAGGCCCATGACACACCTGTCATTGTGTAACTATACAGCCAAATCAACAACATACAACACAAGGGCCACACAAGGTGCACAAATGTATGTTGTGTATATGTGACAAATGTCACCATACAGTATCTCTTGTTAACCACTACAAGTGGCATGGTGAACCAACACTGCATTACACAACTACATGTTAAGTAATACAGTCACACATGTGCATCAGACCCATAGCTTAATTTCCCTGCATCGATGTCAAGGATGACAGGGTTATGGCACAGGTATCATCACTTGCAGAGAGTGTTGTTTGGAAATGCAGGAGCTCTAGGCTGGCCCAAACAGTAGACAGCATGTGTGTGAGTTGGGGAGGTCAAATAAGATGGACTACGGAGGGGTATTGTGTGTATTGGTAAGTGACCTGCATTTGACAGTGGTGTGTGAGTGTGTGCATGCACACAGTCAAGATCAGTGATAGCCCTACATGTGTGTATGTTTGACAGCTTTGGACCGTACATGGTAGAGTAGACATTTCATGATCTCCGGCCCCGAACACAGGAACTGGTTCTGCCAGGAGTTGCACTAGCACCTCCATGCCCAAGGTCAGAAGCAGTGCTAGTACCTGATGGTGCCTGCTGTTTTCTGGGACCTTGTCTCCCATGGGAGCACCAAGGACCATGAGTCCATGGCCTGCCACATCATGGTGTGGACAGCACACTCCCCTCTGTAGCTCTGGATGTACTGCCATTATGGGACCCTGAGTGTGCATGGCTACATGGACTCTCAGCAGCTGGTGTTGCCTACCTACATCCATGGGTCCAATGCCCAACTCCAACCACACTTTCCAGCACAGACAATGTGTGGTCCAAGACAGACATTGTCTGAACCCACCATCTGTCCAATGCATCAATGAACTGATCCAGGGTGTTCCCAATGCAGTGGAGGCTGTCACAGATGTCAGACTGTGTGGCATCCATAACCCTAAGCATATGCTTGGTGTTCCATTTACAATGTGCCTGTGCCTCCTTGTCAGCCCGAAATGTGCCGGGTGACCCATGATGTGACACCTGCAACAGGTGGTGGACGGACAGCAGGCCTCCTACAAGCTCCCCTGTCAATCCACCTGTGTGGGACCTCACCAGCTCTCTGGTTATGACCAGTGTTTACACTCACTGGATCCATAGTTGCCACACTTTCCTGTTAAATGTCTCCACTCTCTGATTGTCCAATATCTGTGCCCTCCAGGGATGGGATATGTATGGGCATACAGACTGTGTTTGGTGACAATGGGGACAGAAGAGTGATGTCTACCTCTGGGACAGATTCAGCCCCTGACGCCCCCACCTGTGCCTCACTGTGGCCACCATCATCATCAGTGTCTGAGGAGACACTGATATCAGGTTGTGTAGTGGACAGATTCCAACCCCCATGGTCACATGCAATAGGAATGAAATAAGCAGTACATGAATGCCTGCACTATTGTGCATGAAAAGCATCAATGATTCATAACAATGAGGACCCACAACTGGATTAGTGGTCAAACAACTTCCTTCTCTGCCTTCGTCCACAAAGCACTACCCTGGAAGAAAATTTAAATTCAGTCATGACCTTTATAACCATCACTTGAGGTAAATCAAGTCTAACATGATCAGTAATGTTTACCTTTTACTTATTCAGTATGGCACTATAATTGAAAAACAACACCTAAAACCCAGTACAACTCTCTTTACAATTATATGGAAATACACATTTCACTGCCTAATGTATTTGCCTTCAACCTATTGTATTTTAAAAGGCATTTTAGATTAATTGCCTCATTTAAACCAGGAGCCTTTCCTGCTCTTACCTGTAACTGCCAAAGTGTATCTATTTGTCACACTACACTCCTGTGCCTACTCCTTCTTGAAACCTTAGGTACCACTTACAGACTGGCATTTAATAACATCCTACACTGTTTACACACATAATTACACATGTGTGTGTATATATATATATATATATATATATATATATATATATATATATATATATATATATAAATTATATTTCTGGCCCTTAACCATTCTAGACTATAATTGTTCCTTAACAAAACAAGTGTCAAACTTACCAGGTACCTGATGAACCTGTGAAAAGTTGAAGGTGGGGTAATGTCAGTACCACTGCATGTTGCAGCACAACAAGATAATACATTCATATATTTCACATTTACAGTAGCTACTATGTTACTTGTTCTATTGGTCCCAATCTGCATATGAGTGTAAACCTAAGGTTACACCCCCCCCCCCCCATGAACAAAAACCTGACCCTCACATAAAAGTATCTACAGTATGACACACTGACTTCTACAGTAGTACAGTGCTGGTCATAGTAAGCTTACCTGCATGCTCCTCAGCTCTGGGAACTGTGGATGTATGGTGTGATGGATGCCTGGGAGCTGCTGCATATGCCTAGGTACACCAGGAATTCCTCAGTCACTGAGAGTTGTTGTTCCACTGCAGTCCCTCCACCAGTGGCAGCATGATCCCTAGCTATATTTACTGCCCATCTACATGCAGCATTAATCATATCAGTTGCCAGGTGTTGGACCTGCTCATATGTCCTGCCCTGCTAGCCCATGCCATTAACGTCACAGACAAGATCTGACCACAATGTGGCCTGCTGTTCCTTATTATGTCTCCCCCTGGATAGCAGGATGTCATGATGCTGCTTAGTCCTTGCAAGATTATCTCATTCTCTGCTTCCAAGAAGGGTGGGTGTCATCTGTGGTACATAATTCCTGAAAGATAACACAAGGAGAACACATTACAGGATCAGCACTATCCACTGCTTGCACACACATGTCATACCCCATAGTGTGACAACATTTATTATTTTTATTTATTTATTTTACATTTGTTGACCGGGCTAGTCTGGCTGGATACATGTCCATTTTCAGCAGAGGCCCGAGGAGAAAAGCTCCACTAAATACTAAGTACATTACATAAAAAATATTACTTCTAAGAAATAGCAAAATTTTAGAATTAAAAAGACCATCCAGAGGGAAGGATAATTTTAAAGAGAGACATATACACCATATGCAGTTCATTACATATTTGCATTACATATATGCAATTACTTATTAGCAATTTTACATAAATTATGCATAGTTAGAATTAGAAAAGTTAAAAGAGGGGAGGAAGAGACAAAAATAGATAAGAAATGTGTATAGAAAAGGTTAATCAGGTGCACTACAGGAACAAAGCCAATGGTTTAGGTAGAAAAGTTTAATTTTCTGTTTGAATAGAGGCAGGGATGTAGTCAAGGTAATGTCACTAGGTAAGAGATTCCAACTTCTACCTATAGTGTTAGTAAATAGAGAACCACCTGCTGTATTGTTTACCTTTATTGATTTTGTCATAATTCTACTAGAAGAGCGAAGTGAGTTGAGATTGTTGTAAGGGATTAGAAGTTGAGAGATTATAGGGGTGTTGTCAGGAAGGTGTAGTATATTGTGGGCTATAGTGAGTTGAGGGATTATTAGGTAGTTTTGAAATTCGAGCCAGCCAAGTTGTTTTAGGTTTATACAATGGTGGGTCCTAAAGGGGTTACCAGTGGCGAAGCAAGCTATGTTGTTATAACAGGTTGCAAGTTTATTAAGATTGATTTTTTTAAGGTTTGTATAAATGGGGGAAGCATATAGGAGAGTAGATAGGAGATGAGATTGAGCAATTTTGGTTCTAGTTGCTGGGGTTAGAAAAGGTTTGATGCGATATAGGGATCCAATTTTTTTGTTAACAGTCTTGATGGTGTTGTTAATGTGCTGATTGAAGGAAAGATTATTGTCAATGGTTAAGCCTAAGAGTTTAGTGGTAGGATCAGGTGAGATGATGGTGCCATTGTTTGAAGAAATGGTAAAGTTTAAAGGAGGGGAGCGAGTGGTAGGGGAGAAGAGGATAAGTTTGTTTTTTTTGGCATTTAGTAGGAGAAACCATGTAGAAAAAAGTTTCTACTGTGTTAAAGGTCTTTTGGGTCAATGAGGTCAGTTCAGTAGAGGAAGGGGCTGTGCAGATTAGGGTAGAATCATCTGCATATTGTATGCAGGTAGCTTGTGCGATAGCAGTCTGAAGGTCGTTAATAAAGAGGGAGAACAGAAGTGGACCCAGAATGGAGCCCTGGGGAACTCCGATGGATATAGGCAAGAGAGATGAGATATGGTTTTCCCAAATTACTGCTTGTTGTCTGTTGCTAAGATAAGATTTAAACCAGCTAGTGGCCAGTTTATCGCAAGAGAGAGATTCAAGAATGTGAATTAAGAGTGAGTGGTTGACCATGTCGAAAGCTTTAGAGAGGTCAATGAAAAGAGCGGAAGAGAAAGTGTTGTTGTTTCGATTTTTGTTGATAGTATCTACAAAAGATAGAAGGGCAGTGGTGGTGCTATGGTGGGGTCTGAAACCATGCTGGCAGTTTGCTATTATGCTGTGAAGAGAGAGATAGTGTACAAGTTGTTGATGAATACATTTTTCCATGATCTTTGCTAGGGGGGAGAGAAGGGCAATTGGTCTAAAGTTGGAAAGGTCAAGGGAGTTTCCACCTTTATGCAGTGGGATAATATAGGATACTTTCCAGATATCAGGGATGGTTCCTTCTTGGATAGTTCTGTTGATAAGTAAGGATATAGGATATGCAATTTCTTTGGCAGCTTTCTGGAGGAACAGAGAGGGGAGCTTGTCAGCAGAAGGTGTACAGGGTTTCAGTTTGTGAATGAGTTTATAGATAAAAGAGGTAGATATAGGTTTTAGAGAGAAGCTAAAAGAGGAGGTGGTTATGTTAGTTGGTATATGAGAGTTGTTAGGGTTCATTTGTTTGGCTAAGGATTGAATAGTTTCAGAGAAAAAGAGTTGAAGACATTTGCAGTCTGGAGTGGGGTATCTGGATCGGTATTTAGAGGGAAGGAGTTTTAGCAGTCCCTGGGGAGAGAAGTCTATTTACTGAGGACCAGAACTGTTTGGAGTTGTTAATATGAGTTTCCTGAAGCTTACAGTAGAAATTTTTCTTGTCAGAGATTATTGATTTTTTTGCAAGATTTCTGAGCTGGCGGAAATTAACTAAATCAGGTTTTTGTCTATTACATCTCCATTTTGTCCATGCTTTGTTTCTAGCATGCATGAGTTTTTTAGTGTTTGAGGTTAGCCATGGGGCAGGTTTGGTCTTAATTCTAATGGACCGCTCAGGAGCATATGCATTGAGTATGGATAAGAATGTAGTATTAAACAATAATACTGCTTCCTCCAGAGGAAGTGATTTTAAACAATTCCATTTACATGCTCTCAGATCAGCTTTAAAGAGGTCTATGTTAAAATGCTTGAGAGATCGAATTTGCCTTGTATTAGGGAGGTTGACATATTCTGATTTTAATCTAGTAATGTAGGTTAGGGAGTGGTCGCTGATGTCATCTGGCAAGGTACCTACTTTATATTGTTTGTTAACTTTATTTGTGAGTATCCAGTCTAGTATACTCTCTTTATTACTGGGCTTATTGACTCTTGTAGTTGAGGTAATAGTTTGTGAGAAACCATGTAGGTTAATGTGAGAGGAGGGATTATCATTATTAATAGTGTTCCAGTCTATGTTAACATCGCCAAGAATTATAGTTTCTTGGGGGTAGGTGGTAGAGACCCAACTTAGAAAATCTTCTAATATTGGGATGTTATTACCTGGGGGAAGATACAAACAAATAATGTAAATAGATTTTTTGGTGTTAAGTTGTAGTTTAATAATGATGGCTTCTGTTTTGCTATTTTAACATACACCGTGTGAGGCTCCAACTGAGATAGTATCAATAGTGAGGTATTTCCCTGTGTGCCATGAGAAATTCTGCTATATGATCACCCAACAATCCAGTCTACAGTAGTGTGTCCACTAAAACCAACCACTCAATAATATTTCAAAAGTCCAGTGCCAGACAATAACAACCACTATGAAGGGACAGTCCAACAACAGTAGTGTGCCACAATGACAAAAGACAATGCAACATTGAACTATTGTATGTCCCATATAGGTGTAACTCAGTAGGGTATCACTGACATGTCATTAACACAGGTCTATAACTGGCTTACTGCTGTAATCCCTATTCCCCATATCTCTGTCCTCCCATCTGAATACTGTTATAAACAAAAACAGTTACATACCTGCTAGAGTGCAGTACTCTTCTGTTGAAGTGTGTGTCTGGTAAAGTTTCACAAAGGCATGCTCTGTGTGAGTAAGGTCTCATACAGAATGGTTCTCCATAGCCAGTTGCCTGCCTTTTAAACATGCTCCCCATCAGCAGGCAATTATCTCTAAACCAATCTGTGGTTCTGAAATGTTACTTGCAGCCAAAGCAGCTGAACTGCACTGTCATTAGCCCATTACATTCAACCACTGTGCTATATATAAGGCCTTCGTGTAGACCTGGGCCCCTTTCTTAGCTGTTGAGATGGACACTACTGGGGTGGTGAGACTACATTGTCATAGAGATTAGGTCTGTAGCAGAATCCATTATATAGAGCTGTGTATACCACAGGCTGCAGCTGCTGCTACAGGTAGTAGACATAGGCAGAGAGTGTGAGCACTTTGGAGGACAACAGGCTGTAGGTGTATCTGTGTCAGCTGTATCAGCCTTGTTGTAGAGGCAGTGCCAGAGTGAGTGTACCTTTTACACTCCAATTAAGATGTGTTTAAGGTATGTATGTTAGGCAACTGTGTCAATAACAAGAGTACTAGGCAACATATAGTACTGCTATATGGATATGTGAAGTGTGTCCCTTCCTGCAGGCCTGTGACTTCATGCACTGAAAAGCAGTTATTTAATTTGCAATGCTTTGTGTGAATAAAGAGTGTATTAGTGATCCGTTAATTGCTGTCTTCACAATAATGTAATTGAAATGCAGCACAAGACTGGATTTGAACCCAGCACTGTGCATGGCAAAATGGATTGCATGCAAGTCATTTAACAGACTGAGCTACTGAGTCACTGCTGCTGCAGGTGTACTTGCAATATATATGTGCACACATACAGACTGTTACAAACATTTTCTATATCCATCAGCATGTGCATGGCTTTATATGGATGTATTTCTGCACCAGAGTCCCAGTTGAACATGTATTTTGCCTTGAATGCTTTAGCAGGTGACTTTCTACATGTTGCTGAATGTTAAAAACACATATAATCGTTATAGCTCTATTTAGCTGAGCCAAGCGAAGCTGTGTGATGTGGCACACCACACAGCTTCGCTCTAAAAAATATAAAGAAAAGATAAAAGGGGAGATAGGAAAGTGATGAAATGGGAGCAAGCAGGGGGGAAAACATATTGAAAGGCAGGGAGGGATGTACAGGAAGGGTGTAGAAAAGAAACATAGCTATCCATTTCCTGTACAGCAACAACTGTTCACTTTGACAGATTTGTACATGAATTTTGATTATCAAACCCCAGGGAGAGGGTGAGGACAACATAATTGCATTATCAAGCCAATTGAACCAAATTATGTGTGTCCAGTGGACACGTGTGCGAAATGGAGAGCTATGTACAGGATGATATTTTGTTTTTGGGACAAGTGCCATTTTTTAAGTGAGGGTGGAATGTTGGGAAAGGAGCATAGGTACATCTGGAGGAGTTAAGTTGGCTAAGTGAGGATGCATTTGCAAACAGTCTAGACAGACAAGACAGCAGACAGGGGTGGTGTGTAACACATGAGGGGGGTGAACACCTTTGACAGGGAGGATGTTGTGAAATCCAAGACCCATGTGCATCCAGATGTTAGTATTAACAGAATGAAACATCATATTTATTAATCCAAATACATATTAATGTATATTAGGTGCAACACAACATAATGTAACATAACAGCCAGTATGGTAACACCATGCCAATGTGAAGTAAGCCATAAGGCCAAAAAACAGTTAGTTTAACAAAATATGTTAATACTGAATCATAATAAAACATAACAATAATCAACCACATTTTCCAAAATATAGTTAGTTTAACAAAATATATTAATATGAAAGCATAATAATACATTACAATAATGAATAAATTAAGATAAGGGGTGGGGAGACAGAGAGAGAAAAAACATTCCATTAGTGGCATTGCAGATGATATCCCTAACAACACTGGTTCTACATACTTCTACAGGTGTGTACTGACAGTTTTGATTACAGTGACTACAATTCTCCTATAGCTGTTGTAGCACATACATACCTCTCAAGCTGATAACAGGGGGCAATAAGGGCCGCACACTAACAAATGTAGGTACAGAACTACTCAGAATAGTTTTACATGATGTGGACTTATATAATTACCAGGGTGTTCTGTAAACAGATTTGGTAACACATTGCTTTCTAGGTAAAAATTTATCTGTTAAACATGTGACAGATAGATTAGTCAGTTTTAATTACAATACGAGAAAATGTGACACTTGAGAGGCATGTTTGTGTACAGCAATTCAACTAGATAGGTTTCATGGCTTAGTTGGCAGGCCAGAGGGTTGAACTCACTAGCTGTGACTGCAGGGGAAATCTGCAAATAATATAATAATTGACTGCAACAGCAGCATAGTACAGACATGCAAGAGATACAGCCATATTGGGATTACACAGTTTTATTTCTGAATCAACAATGCTGATGAACACATTCTTGCTATTGAGTGTTACATTCTCTGAGATCTAAACAAAATATCTGCACATAATATGGGAAAACTCACCCATAACATTGCTGTGTTCTTTGGGAGAGAGAAACTGTGAGCATTATGTGACCAATACTGAAAATGTAGTGCTACATAGCACTGGATTCTAACCCAGGACTGTGTATGGAAAAATGTACTATATACAAGGAATTTAAAAGACTAAGCTACTGAGGCACTGCTGACTACAGGCTGACTGATACTTTCCTAGAGACAACCTGGAAACATACTATGAAATGTGCAATACAAGTTACAGGGCTTTCCTCTAGCACTGTAGTACTGTTACAGTCTTATACTAGATTGCAGTGACAATAGAACACACATGCATAGTATACAACCATACTGCATATATTACTACAGTTTTATTTCATTTTCAACAGTACTGGTGAACACATATTATTGTTATAGGTTTGAAATATCTGGGAGGTCTACACACAATATCTGGCCATGGAGTGGGCTACCTCACCCATATATCTTTATTACCTGAAGTCTGTGGAAGACAGAGCATTATGTGGCAGGTATTTGCCTAGAGACAGCCTTGAACAGTACTATGTGTTAAGCAATACAGTCTGCAGCCATTAAAATTGCATTCTACAGCTATTACAGTGTTATCTTTGACTGCAGCAACCTTACCTTACAGACCCAATGCATACAGCTCTACTGAAATAGTTATGACAAGACAATTCTGATGTATACCATTTTCCTTGCTGTTAGTGGTATTCTTGTTTTTATTGAACTACAGTTGTTATTATACATTTATTGCACTATACCTCTAGTTCCACATTTATTGCACTACATAATTTATTGTATGTACTTTATTGCAGTTAATGCTTTACTCTTTCTTGCTTATTGCACTACAGTTGGCTTAATGCATTCATACTCACCATGCTCATGGCATAACCTGGCCATGCGCCCAGCATGAGACTTGATATTGCTAGCTCTCTCATTTGGAGTTGTTGGGAGAGAAATACACCATTATGCATACCAGTTTTGCAGACATTCAGATTACATATTGGTAAAACAGAGGTAAAATTACTTATATACTTATGAGGCATTCCCTGCCCTCGCTTCTTAGACCCAGGTGTCTAAGGTTCCCCACTTTCACCTTTTTAGGTCATCATGGTGGTGACAACACTGCTTACCTGTGTGGGGGGGATACCAGTAACACTGATGAGTTTTCTGGCCAGCTGGTCCCAGGCCTCCTCCTTACACTCCGAGCCCTGGAAACTTCCCTGCAGCAGCCTATCATCATGGTTTTAGACAAGGAGCCCAACCATGACCCTGGACTCCTGAATGCCCCACTGCTACACCCAAAAGATCACGCATTCTCTAACACCACCAGCCATATCGATAGATGATTGAACTCCAATGGATTCTACAGATTTCCCACCGAGTGCACTTTATATTGGCTGTTTTTCCACCCTTATACATCATTAAGCAACATTCAAAAAAGTGCTGCATTGCTTAGCAGTGCCCAAAGCAGCTAAGCAGAGCTGAGCAGTGCTCAAAAATGGGAAATTGTGGTTTTAGCAAAGCTGAGCACCGCTCAAACATTGGCAGCTGTTACCATGTTTATGCGGTGCTTAGCAGGTTTGAGCACAATTGTGTAGAGTGCAGTGAATCCAAACAAAAACAAGGACCAGCAAACAAGGCACCTAATTATAAGGTAGAATACTTTAATAAAAGTATATAGGTTCTTATGACAGACCGGTTTCGGCTGATTTAATGCAGAGCCTTCATCAGTGTAAAAGATTCATACAAAAAAGAACCATTTTATAAACAGTAGGATGGAACATGTAATTAATTACAATTGCTCATTTAGACCTGGCTTAAAGAGACCACCAAGCTTAATAATCCATTTTTTCTCCATGGAATTCAGTAAATCATTCATGTCTTTCACGTCTGCGTGTATTATTTTCAATTATGGTGACTGTTGCTGGATTATTGAGTTCATTTTTTGGTTTAAAACAACCGGGAATGTTTGGATTAACCATCTGATATATTTTTGGTTATGCCAGAATACCCAGGACATTATTTGTGATTTTTTATGTATTTGGGACTACACAAGTTCTATTTTTGGTTTATTTACATTACATGCTCTTGATGTTAGTGTTCGAGCAGAGACTGTTTGTTGATATTACTAATTATGATATCTACATTACTGACGAATACTCATGCATGACTATATTCATATTAGATATACTTTGTGAATATTTTATTCTCAGCAGGTACATCATAGATATATGGATCCTTTATTTATATATTTTTTCTCACATCTACATGTTTTGTATTATTTTTGGGAGTCTGCTTTTTAAGCAGGACATGTCATATGTTTATTGTATTTGATTGGATTTTCCAGATACTGGAGTCATATAGGGATCACATACTGGGGTGCATGACTTTGTATTTTTTGGTCTTATAACTATAATTCAATCTCTAAGTCATATTTATAACAAATGCATTTCATATGTATTTGGTTTGCAGCTTTCACCATTTGCAACCAACATATTATTATTGCTGGTATTGATATACCATATTACACGACTTAGTTTTTTGTGCATTAGGAAACATTTTGATATTATTATTTTTTTGGGCATATGAACCTGTGTCTTTCTTGGATCATCTTTATCACACTAGATTTGGCCCTTTTTTGAGTAGGTCATATATTTAATTGTTCTCAGAATTTGATATATATTTCTCTACACACATTCTTGAATGGTCTATATTCATTGGTTCAGGCTTATTGATAAGTTTATGTATGCCAAATTATTTTTATTAATTCGGGTTATTTATGCCTGTGGTTATTTTATGCAGCACTATCTCCATTCTTCTAATTGTTACCTTGTGAGTTAAGTGGGGCTCTGATCTTGACTTAGATACAATATATTTTTATTTTTTATCAATCAGACCAGTGGCTTATTGGTTCAAATAAGGACCGGCAAATCAACCTGGTTCAGTCCACATAGTTTTTTGGTGGATAATCTTCAATATTTATATATTACTACAGACCTACTGCTTATTGATCCATTTTTTGAACCAGCCAGGGTCAACTCATATGGTATTTTTGAACATACAGGACTTCAAATATATGTGACAATTTTGTTTTTGCGTTTTGTCACTTTTTATATATTTGGTAATTTTCAAGTCAACATCATCTCCATCATCATCATGGAATTGGATCATTTACTCACAGGCTTATCTGCTGATAGAGATGATCTATCAGTATTTGGATTAGGACCACATGTTGAATGTTTGGAGGATTCTGGTGCTGCACTCAATAATGACAGTTGTGAGAATAATTTCTCGAATTTAAACAAACATATGAGATCTTTGCGAAATAATGTTTGGCATTATAAGCTTTTCCGTGCCTATTTGACCAAAAGAATTACCCCACAGGGTTTAAGAATACACACACAACCACTGGTAAATAACCCTGATGATCTTTTACTCAAACAATGGGGGGAAGTACAACAAGAAAAATCTCTTAAATTTGTTGAAATTTTGGCTAACCATCACAACAGGATTATTGAACAAGAGATAGCATCTATTACTTTACTCAGTGATAAAGCCAAATGATTTGAGGGACAGATTTCATATACCAATAACATTAAAAATCTAAGCAAAGAATTGTTAATATTAGAAACTCCGTTAAAAAAAAGGAAGAGGAAGAAGTTTCACAGAGACCTAGATGATTACACTAAAGGTGATCCCTTTAATTTTGAAAATAAAGCAAAACATGTCCGATTCAGTTCACAAAATCGGACAACTCCTAAAAGAAAACGCACTAAATCTATTTTAAAAAGGGGTGCACCTCATAACACAGACACATCAGCTGAGGACTCTTCTTCAGGCTTAGAAACTGATTCTGCAGGTGCCATAGGCTCATCAGCATTGAAAAGAAGGAATTCCCTCACCACTCCGGGTTTACACACAGGAGGAGGGGGGGCAGAAAACATAAAAGCTGTAGACAATATGGAAAGTCTACTTCAGATGTTTGTGACCAAAGAACCAATGTGAATATAACAAACATTTCATCTCATGTCCTCACCCCCCCCCTGAAATTGAAATTCTTAATAAAGGTTTATCATTTATTCCTGTTTTTTTTGTTTCAGAAGAAAGTTTTGTGAACAACATCATTTCATATTGCAGGATTCTTAACCTTAAATTATTTTTTCAGGAACAACAGTCATCAAAGATCTCTGATGAATTCAAATATCACAAATCTTCTTTTATGCCTCCTATGAACCAACATATTTCCATGTTTCAACACGCAATCATCAAAGATCTTCACTTTCAATACAGGTCATTCACCCCATTACCCAATAATATATCCAAAACATGCATGGATAATATTACCAAACTAGCAAACAATCATGAGCTGGTTATCATTGGTGCTGACAAAGGAGGTTCGATAGTAGTTCAGGATCTGTCTCAATATGACAATGAAGCTTTCAGACAACTGTCTAATGTTCGATAGTATACACAATTAACTATTGATCCAACACCTGTTTTCAAACAACAGATTGACTCTTTTCTTGCATTAGCTGTTGATGAAGGTATCATCACCAAGAACATTCAGTCCCAACTTACTATATCCAACCCTTGCCCACAGTACATATATTTTCTACCCAAAATGCACAAAAACCTCCAGAATCCTCCAGGTAGACCTATTGTTTCTGGTAAGAATTCATTAACTGAACCTTTATCTCTCTTTTTAACCAAATATTTACAGCCGCTTTTAAAATGTGTTAGAGCAAGGATCAGAGACACCACGGAATTTCTTCAAATCATTTCTGAAACACAGTTAGAACCAGATTGGTTACTTTGTACAATGGATGTCACATCACTATATACCAACATTCCCCACTGGGCTGGATTGGAGGCCTTAGAATATTGGCTCAATACGACTGAATTATATAAACCTGGCTTCAATACTCTTTTGTTGTGTTTGACTGAACATGTATTGACCAAGAATATTTTCTTTTTCAAAGGTAATTGTTATTTGCAAACTAAGGGGACAGCAATGGGAGCTTCCCTTGCTCCTATATACGCAGATTTGTTCATGGCATATTTCGTAGAACAGGTCATTTATGATACTTTGCATAATATCTATACAGAAGAAATGGACATCTGGCGTAGATATCTGGATGACTGCTGGTTGGTATGGAGGGCGGATTCTGAATATCTTTTGGAATTTACCGCATACTTGAATGAAAATAAATGGGGAACCGAATTCTCTGTCAACTATGATAAAAATAAAATGATTTTTTTGGATGTTTTGGTTTGCCGCGCATCTGATCATATATTGACTACAGAAATTCATCGCAAATTCCCTGAGAATAATTCACTCCTCCATGCCTCCAGCTTTCAGCCTCCCCACATTTGCAAAAACATTCCCAAATCTCAGTTTATGCGTGTTAAGCGCATTTGTTCTGACAAACACACCTATACATGATTTAGGGATGATTTAGTTCTCAGATTTCATGACCGGGGTTATAAATTGGGTCAATTAATACACACCAAACATACAGTGGACAATATGAAAAGGAATGATCTTCTTATTTATAAAAATAGGACTCAATCAGATTCCAAACCACCCAGACTCATAACCACTTATGGACGCAATACCAATATATTAATTAATACTGTCCAGCAAAGCTGGACTTTATTAACATGTGTCCCAAAACTCAATGAAATAATTGGTGACAGATGCCTGTTTTCTTTTCGTAAAGGCAGAAATTTATCTGCTTTTTTCAATCATTTCAAACATTTTGAAGCCAGAAGTACCAATACTACACAAACCACATTATCAGGTGAACCTTTACTGGGCCGTTTTCCTTGTGGGCATTGCACACATTGTGCCAAGTTACTTAAAACAAAAAAATTCAGTAGTCAGAACACCCCTGTAGTGTATAACATTTTTTGCCAACTGTTCCTCGGACTGGGTAATATGTTTGGCCAAGTGCAATTGTCCTGCATATTATGTTGGTCAAACTTCAAGACCCTTAAAATTCAGAATATCTGAACATCTCAGTGATATGAAAAATAAGAGAGAAAACAATACTCTTTATAAACATTCATTAATACACAGTAATGCATGTTTTAGTTTCACCATTATAGATAAAATAAATAGACACAGAAATAATAAATTAGGTTGGCATGATTTACTGAATTCCATGGAGAAAAAATGGATTATTAAGCTTGGTGGTCTCTTTAAGCCAGGTCTAAATGAGCAATTGTAATTAATCACATGTTCCATCCAACTGTTTATAAAATAGTTCCTTTTTGTATGAATCTTTTACACTGATGAAGGCTCTGTATTAAATCAGCCGAAACCGGTCTGTTATAAGAACCTATATACTTTTATTAAAGTATTCTACCTTATAATTAGGTGCCTTGTTTGCTGGTCCTTGTTTTTGTTTGGATTCCTAGTTCTCCTGGGACCTTGCAGCTGCCGTACTCGCAGAGGTTACAACACTTTTGGTAGAGTGCAGTGAAGCCATATTTTAAAAATGTGTCCATAATGTGTGCAACAAAAATACAGACAAGTTTTAACTTCCATGTACTCGAACCATGGACTTACTACACATACAGCCATAAGTCTACCCATTTAGCAAAGTGGATATTAGGAAATCTGGTTTACGTTCACATAGACTACTGAGTTACTTGTTAGCAGTGCTGAGCACTGCACCATGCAAACATGCTTAAACACACTAATAACCAATAAATAATTACATCCAGTTTCTATTTTTAGACATTCTCAACAATTCCACCCAATACGAGGTATTATCTCTCAATCAAATTAATATAGCCCACCATAGAATTGACCTTTACTTAGAAGAATTTTTAATAGATGAAAGAATTGATGAAGACCTATACAAATTCTTGAAAGTTGATTTCCCGCAATTGGCCATTATCTTTGGAATACCTAAGGTCCACAAAGATTTATTGGATCCTCCTTTCAGACCCATCATTTCTGGGAGCCACAGCAAGACCTTTCCTTTTGGAAGGGTGGTTGACTGTTGGCTCAAACACATTATAGGTAGAACTAAACACATCATGAAAGATTCATGGGAATTTTTGGGTATTTTTACCCAGGACCTTTGGAGTTGCAATATGATCTTTGTTACAGTGGACATTAAAGATCTTTTTTCATGTATACCCAAAGTTGAGGGAATACAAAGATTTACCAACTGTCTGTCTAAACATAGTGGCTACTGTTGGGACAAAATACAACTTACAACTGAATTCATAGAAATTGTACTTGACAACAATTTCATCTATTACGAAGGTGAATACTACAGACAGATTTCAGGGGTAGCAATGGGGGCAGCCTGTGCCCCCATTTACGCCAATCTGGTTTTATTGGATTGGGAAGAGGAATTTGTTCTCAGTTCAGACTGGATGAAATGTATTGGTTGTTATGTTCGTTACCTAGATGATTTGTTTATTCTATGGAAGGGGGATGAACTTCAACTTGATAGCTTTATTGAATACATCAACAATACCACTACCTATCTTAAATTTGTGCATCAATTTGATAGAATAGGCATTAATTACTTGGATGTATTTATTTATAATGATGGTTCTACCTTCCAATCTCAGATTTACAGAAAGGATACGTTCAGTAACGGATACCTAGACTTTAGCAGCACACACCCTTACTCTCAGAAACACAGCATATTAAAAGGGCAGTGTATCAGAGATGCTAGGATGACATCTTTTGAAGTGAAGATGAAACAAGAAATGGAATTTATAGGTAGTTTATTTAAGAAAAGAGGGTACCCTGATCATCTGATTAAAGATGTGACTGGTTATGTAGTGCAAGAATGGGGCAGAAAATATCCACCCTTATTATGGAAGGGTAATATTCCCAATGTTTCGAAAAATACTACCAATGAAGGGAGTAAGTCACACTACTCCAAATCTTGCATTTTAAGATATGGCTAACATGTTGGTAAGGTGAAGGATATAATTAAGGGCAACTGGAATATTATTACCAGTGATGAGGGTATTAAGGAATACATTAGTGACAAGCCCACCTTTGTACACAAAACTGGGTTTAATATAAAAAAGATCATTGAGTGGAAATCCAACAGGCAGACATCAAAAAGGTTTGACATCAACAGGGGCACCAAGAAATGTGGACATTGTCCACAATGTTCCTTTATATTTGAAGGTGAGAGGTTTACATTAAACAATATTAACCGGAATACTATTTGGTTTGCTAATGGGAATTGTCTGTCAAGTCATTTGATTTATTTAGCTATGTGTAACACTTGTCCCTGTTTTTATGTTGGGAAGACTGACAGACAGTTTGAGAACAGAATATACGACCATCAGTATTGTATTAAGAAAAAGGATGAAAACAATGCTCTATCTCGCCACGTGGTTAGTAACAGTACTTGTCACAACTTCCAGTTTGCCATTTTAGAGAAGGTGAAGCCTAATCCCAGGGGTGGTGACATTAAAAAAACTGTGGGAGAAAGAGAAATCAAATGGCAATTAAAATTAAATGCAGCATGCTTTCCTGGTCTTAATGAAATGATTCCTTCAAAGCCTCTTATTAAAAGTTGATTGTTTATAAATGTATTTAATTTTTTAGTATATATAACAATATACATTTTTGCATACATGGTAGGAACAATTTATGTATTATTTCAAATGATTTTTTTAAATTAATGGTCATATATGGAATATTGTATTAATTATTTTTGTGAAGAAAATTTTATTCACTTGGCTTGGGTAAAATGTGTGGCTACCTTAGGTTGCTACTAGTAGCTGTCACTTTAAGTATTGTTGTACAATTATTCAATTTAGGATGAAATTTGGCTGTTTTTTAAGTATTTAATGTGTGCCATTTCCATTTATCTTTGTTCTGATGAAGCGTATGGGAATACGTGAAAGCGCTTAACCATCGGGTTGGCACTGTGGTTTTGTTTCATTGCTACAATAAAGCTGTTTTTTTACAAGAAAAGCTGGTGGATCGTGGTCTGTCCTGGGGATCTTGTTTTGAATTTTGGTTTGGTTGTTGAACCCCTTGGACATTTTTTGGCATCAAGTCGTTTGTGTTTGGCCATGGATTCCATCAATGACTTATCTGCAAACTTCTCTCCAGGGTGGAGGGATGAATTGGACAAAGTTCATTCGGAACTAGCTATACTAAAGGGTGAAATCACCCGTTTACTCAAATTAATGACACCGCCTACTGGTTCAGTTAAGACTACGCCCAATCGAGTTGGGCAGGAGATGATTATACCATCACGTTCGACCTCACCACGCTTACTGTCTGGTAATGCTAGTATGGATGATATACCTAACGGTCAAAGACCGGCGGCTTCTTCTAATTCGGTCTTGGCTGAATCTACAGGGAGAATTGGTAACAACGGAGGCTTTTTTAACTTATCGAATGAATCGGCTAACCATCTGGATGACGTGTACTTAATCTCGGGAGCGAAACCCAAGCGTTTGCCACCTACAAGAACATACTCCGTCATGGAGGTGCAACAGAGTGGTATATACAAAAACACGCAAGGTACTGTAACTAAGACTATGTCCAATTCCCAAGAAGGGAACAATGACAATTTCAAAGTTAATTTTGACAAATTTTTACGCTTACCCTTTGAATTTGGTTCTGGGGGTAATGTTCAGGATGGACACAATAATTACGCAATGTCCAATTCTACTTTGAAAGAGAAGATTTTTACTTTTGGTAATAAGCTTAATAGAATTAAGAATTTGCAGATAGATAATATGTATTTACGGAAATGTCTTGAATGCAATATTGTTCCTATGGGGCTCAGGTTTTTCAAGCAACCCATTGGGGTTGACTTGAATGCCGAAAACATTACCAAATGTAATCAGATGTTTGACAACTTTGGGAAGCAATTCATGGAGTTCATTTTAGGCTGTAATGATCACAAGCTCGGTGGTATGTTGAAAGAGGCAGAAGACATTAGTCAATCTATTACTAATGACTTGGTGTTTCCACAATGGGAAAAACTTTTTGTCAAGCAATTTGAATATGCTGAGAACAGTGGTAAAAAGAGCTTTGACAGGAAATCCAAAAAATTTCTTAGAGATTTAAAACAATATGAAAAGGGCAATGTGTACAGATGGTCCAAGAGCAATATGGAGAAACACAATGTTAACAATATGTATGTAGAGGGTGAAGGTTTTAACAATTTTAACAATTTTACTGTTGGTAAAGATTTTTTATCACCAGGGGGGAGGGGGTACAACAGATGGCAGGAAACAGGTATGAAGCAGGGAAGCAGGAAACGCTGGTACAAATAGAAGGAATTAACAACAGGGACTGTACTAACGCTTTTTCTCAAAATTCAGAAGCTGTACCAAATAGTGTTGTAAATGTTGAAGGTGATCTTAAAGTGTTTAACTACACCTCCTTTCCAATTAACAAAGAACATTTTTTTATTTTTTCTAAGGGTATGAAGTACATTCCGAACAAACCCTTTGACTTGGTTGATACCCTTGTTGAAATCAAGTTATTTTTGAGAAAATTAAATTTGAATATATTTTTTCATGATAGTTCTGTCAAATTCAGTAGTACTAATACCCTTAAAAAAAGAAACACCTTTACACCACCTATGCACAAAACACTAACATCTTTTGAAAACGTTGTTAATAAAGAAATATATACACTTTTCAATCAAGTGAGAGGTAATAGAATTCAAGGAGTCAATAATAGTGAGATGGAGATGATTATTGATACCCTTTGTGAACACAACATCCGGATCATGTCTGCTAATAAGGGGGGTGGGATTGTGTTATATGATCAGAATGCTTATACAGCTAAAATATTTGACATTCTCTACAATTCCACCCAGTACGAGGTATCCTCTCTCAATCAAATCAATATAGCCCATCATAGAATTGATCTTTATTTAGAAGAATTTTTAATAGATGAAAGAATTGATGAAGACATATACAAATTCTTGAAAGTTGATTTCCCGCAATTGGCCACTATCTTTGGAATACCTAAGGTCCACAAAGATTTATTGGATCCTCCTTTCAGACCCATCATTTCTGGGAGCCACAGCAAGACCTTTCCTTTCGGAAGGGTGGTTGACTGTTGGCTCAAACACATTGTAGGTAGAACTAAACACATCATGAAAGATTCATGGGAATTTTTGGGTATTTTTACCCAGGACCTTTGGAGTTCCAATATGATCTTTGTTACAGTGGACATTAAAGATCTTTTTTCGTGTATACCCAAAGTTGAGGGAATACAAAGATTTACCAACTGTCTGTCTAAACATAGTGGCTACTGTTGGGACAAAATACAACTTACAACTGAATTCATAGAAATTGTACTTGACAACAATTTCATCTATTATGAAGGTGAATACTACAGACAGATTTCAGGGGTGGCAATGGGGGCAGCCTGTGCCCCCATTTACGCCAATCTGGTTTTATTGGATTGGGAAGAGGAATTTGTTCTCAGTTCAGACTGGATGAAATGTATTGGTTGTTATGTTCGTTACCTAGATGATTTGTTTATTCTATGGAAGGGGGATGAACTTCAACTTGATAGCTTTATTGAATACATCAACAATACCACTACCTATCTTAAATTTGTGCATCAATTTGATAGAATAGGCATTAATTACTTGTATGTATTTATTTATAATGATGGTTCTACCTTCCAATCTCAGATTTACAGAAAGGATACGTTCAGTAACGGATACCTAGACTTTAGCAGCACACATCCTTACTCTCAGAAACACAGCATATTAAAAGGGCAGTGTATCAGAGCTGCTAGGATGACATCTTTGGAAGTGAAGATGAAACAAGAAATGGAATTTATAGGTAGTTTATTTAAGAAAAGAGGGTACCCTGATCATCTGATTAAAGATGTGACTGGGTATGTAGTGCAAGAATGGGGCAGAAAATATCCACCCTTATTAGGGAAGGGTAATATTCCTAATGTTTCGAAAAATACTACCAATGAAGGGAGTAAGTCACACTACTCCAAATCTTGCATTTTAAGATATGGGCAACATGTTGGTAAGGTGAAGGATATAATTAAGGGCAACTGGAATATTATTACCAGTGACGAGGGTATTAAGGTATACATTAGTGACAAGCCCACCTTTGTACACAAAACTGGGTTTAATATAAAAAAGATCATTGAGTGGAAATCCAACAGGCAGACATCAAAAAAGTTTGACATCAATAGGGGCACCAAGAAATGTGGACATTGTCCACAATGTTCCTTTATATTTGAGGGTGAGAGGTTTACATTAATCAATATTAACCGGAATACTATTTGGTTTGCTAATGGGAATTGTCTGTCAAGTTATTTGATTTATTTAGCTATGTGTAACACTTGTCCCTGTTTTTATGTTGGGAAGACTGACAGACAGTTTGAGAACAGAATATACGACCATCAGTATTGTATTAAGAAAAAGGACGAAAACAATGCTCTATCTCGCCACGTGGTTAGTAACAGTACTTGTCACAACTTCCAGTTTGCCATTTTAGAGAAGGTGAAGCCTAATCCCAGGGGTGGTGACATTAAAAAAACTGTGGGAGAAAGAGAAATCTAATGGCAATTAAAATTAAACGCAGCATGCTTTCCTGGTCTTAATGAAATGATTCCTTCAAAGCCTCTTATTAAAAGTTGATTGTTTATAAATGTATTTAATTTTTTAGTATATATAACAATATATATTTTTGCATACATGGTAGGAACAATTTCTGTATTATTTCAAATGATCTTTTTTAAATTAATGGTCATATATGGAATATTGTATTAATTATTTTTGTGAAGAAAATTTTATTCACTTGGCTTGGGTAAAATGTGTGGCTACCTTAGGTTGCTACTAGTAGCTGTCACTTTAAGTATTGTTGTACAATTATTCAATTTAGGATGAAATTTGGCATTTTTTTAAGTATTTAATGTGTGCCATTTCCATTTATCTTTGTTCTGATGAAGCGTATGGGAATACGTGAAAGCGCTTAACCATCGGGTTGGCACTGTGGTTTTGTTTCATTGCTACAATAAAGCTGTTTTTTTACAAGAAAAGCTGGTGGATCGTGGTCTGTCCTGGGGATCTTGTTTTGAATTTTGGTTTGGTTGTTGAACCCCTTGGACATTTTTTGGCATCAAGTCGTTTCTATTTTTAGATGTCTGGCAGGTTGTCAGCTATATATGTATGAAGTCCACTTGGCTTAGCTGTGCTCCACGCCGCGCAAAAGCAAATTAAAAAAAAAAAAAAACATAAAATGTCATTTTGCTTATTAATTACATTCAATTTTTATTTTTAGATGGCTGGCAGGTGTCAACTGTCTACATGTGAGCGCAGTTTGGCATTGCTGTACTCCACGCAGCACCATGCAAACATGCATTTAAAAAAAAAAGACAACACTGATTCAATATCCATGTTCCTCGGCTCTCCCTCAGCAGTGCACCATCATTTATATGCATGGTGCACTGCAGCGGGGAGACTGTGGTTGTGTACATGGATACATTCTGTGTAGGCTCTAAATGGTGCCTACACAGAGTTTATTAAATTTTGGGGACAGTCTTAAATAAATATACATGTTTCTTGAAAGTTCTTACTGATAGTTATAATAATTCCAGTCTTGAGTTCATGTACACATTTATTAATCCAAAATAATTTGTCCATTGGTATGGTTGAAAAAAAATAAATTAAGCAGCAACAGTCCAAAAAACAAACATAACAGTATTGCATATAATAAGTTAAACTGACAACCATCAACATGTTATAAGCAGAGTAAGTCTGCTTGCAGATGGTACAAAGGTAGAAACTGTGGTTACTGAAGAAAGAAAAGCATTGCAAAAAGGTGCTGCAAAGGTTAGCAAGGTGAGCAGCAAAGTACCTGGTACAATTCACCATCCAAGAATGAAGACTGATGCATGGAAGATGAAGTAGCAAGGGCAAAATTCACAGGCAAGGCAATGTGGTACTGAAAAGGAGAGTGGCCAGCAAACATGTACGAGTGACTATAGTCCTTTAGCTAAACAACAGAGTGAATGCAAAGGACAATTTATGGGGCAAAAAGATGTTAGGTTGCATTGCTAATTGAGTGGACTTGGAGCATAATGAATGCCTGACTGATACAGTAGAACTTATTTCAGTGACCCTTTCAGTGGATCAGCCACTCACAAAGAAACATGCTCCTATAACATATAACTTATTCCTCGGTGCTAAGATCTTGCAGTAGACAGGAGCTGAATACAGGAATTCCTCTCTATTGGAGGAGCCTTTCCTCTTAGAGTATGGTCAGCCACACACAGTTTAATTTCTAGCTCTATGGCTGCCAATTATGAGGCCTCAGTCTTGAGTGCATTCATTCATTTATCATCACAGGAGTGTGAGCTTTTCATGGTACGGCCATTATCCAGTCAGCCATGAAGGATTTTCTATTTTTTTTCCACCTTATCCCTCTCCCAGTGATCACAGACATAAATGCAGATGTGTGGGCATCGTTTACCTTTTCAGTTAGTGTACAAATTATCCTGTGTGCTTCATGAAGGCTACCACATAAATGTAATTTGGTAGATGCAATAATATGTCCCCTTGCCCATATGTTATAAGTTATGTAGCTTTGCCTTCAATAGCTGCCACCACTGCAGTGAGTCAGACCACCTCTGTTCCACCACAGTGAGTAACCTGTGTTCCTAGCTGATCACAGGCTACCTCAGTTCCAGGCAGGGGGTTATTCACTTGTTCCTCAGAGATAAAAGGTATACAGAGTTTAGTGAAAGAGACTCAATGAATCATGTTTTGCTAAATAGTACCCTATCTATTTACTGAGGATTCATGTTTGCCCAAAGGATAATGCGTTTTGTGCTTTATATCTACTGGACAGGGGTATCACTATGTAGGGGAGCCAGGTATGTCAGATGAGTGGGCGCTTCAGGCTTCTTCGAGCATTGTAGGACCCTAGAATGGCCACATGATGAATTCTGTGACAAATATAAGCTCTATGCAGAGTGAAAGAGGAAGCCTTAGTGCAGAATGCAGAAATGATGTTAACTAGCCTTATAGCAGAATGCATCAAAGAGGGTAGGTAGCCTTAGTGTAGAATGCACCAAAGAAGCTAAGTAGCCTTAGTGCAGAATCAACCAAACAGGGTAAGTAGCTTTAGTGTAGAATGCATCAAAGAGGATAGGTAGCCTTTGTGCAGAATTCAACAAAGAGGGTAAATATAATATCAAGTGTAATGTAATGGTTATGCTTATCTTCTATGTCGGTGTTGATTAGTCAAATCTAACCTCAAGGACTTTATTATGTTAACCCTGTTGTCAAGAACTGCTTCCTTCATGTTTTTGCAAATTCATTTTCATTACTTTAATCCTGTTTTTAAGCTACCTGCCCTCTACCAGCCCCATCTTTGTTTCCATTTGATCAATCCTACCATCAATGTCTTCTCTAGTGAATCTTGTCTTCACGTTATGTGTTAACTGATTTGATCTTCTTATAGTCAATGGAATTCTCCATTTTCCAACATTGCGGCTCAAAACCCTAATTTTTTTTGTCACATTCACTATAGATTAGATGAAAAGAGGAAAAGCTAATCAGGCAATACAAAAACTAGTTGGGATATTGAAGCTTCAAAAATGGCCTGGAGATGTCATAAACAGCAGATGAAAGTGGTAAGATTTAGAAATGATTTTAAGAAATTATTCTGCACTGAGAGTAGTGAAGCTATAAAAAACAACCTGTCTATGGATGATAGAGTACAGGATGATAGTATGTGTTAAAAAAAAAAAACATGGTACAGTTCATAAGGCAGAGGGAGAAGTATTGTTGAACAGAGGCTTGCAATAGCAATATGACTTATTCTCTTAACATTTTTGTATGTCTGCATGGTCTTATATAAATATCTTAATTTGCCTGTTTTTAACCCCCATCTAAGGTTTTAATTTAAAAGGAATATTGTAGATTTGTTCATCTGTCAGTACCATACAGGAGATCTGGCACAGGAGGTGTTATCTCTTCTCACTGCCAAATATAACATATTTTGACGGAGAAATACAATGACATAGTATGTGTGTGGATAAATGTGTTCAATCTGGTAAATGGTGTGCACGATGTTAGACATGCTTAGAGATATGCAGCTTCCAGTCTGTGAACTGCCAAGAAAAATAGATTTGGCAGGGAAACTACTAATAATGTGTCATTCTGCTCTCACGGGTTATCTAAAGCTGTTAATTTTATACGTATCCTTAGCAGAGAACCTTGTAGGAGCCATAATGGTGACATAATAAACTGCTTCTCATTGTTATTTTTGCAAAAGCAGTTATTGCCGCACACTTTGGTTCATGTAGAAAATGGCATTATACTGTAGGGTTAGTTTTACTATTTCAGTAACTTAGGAACAGATTGATTCAACTGACATCCTTTAACAATAATAGAGAACTTGAAATCCTCCAGCAGGACAACATTAACATGTGACCACATTTCATATCTGACCTTCGCTTCTTTGTAATTTTTATAATTTCACAATATTTTGTATTTATTTATTTTAGTGCCTTTTTTAGGTATGCTTAGACAATCTTAAGGAAAAAATAGGGGTTCATAATGTTATTCATTCCAGCACATTTGTTGTTGGTACTTTGTGGATTTGCTGGTTTGAGAAAATTAAAACTGTAATATTAAAATAAATTTAAGTGAATGCTCTCACTGGGACCCAGTAATGGCAGTGTTTGGGAGCAGTGTAAGGAAACTGTAACCTCTACCAGTGGCCTAGTGTAGAGGTGTAGTTTTGCTTATCTTGCCCAGTTGTAGAAAGCCACATGTTTGAGGATGAAAGGTGTGAATGGAAATAAATGGAGATGAATGGAGATGGAAATTAATTTGCTTTTATTAGTTTCTTATTAAATCCTTGAAAAATAAGATTGTTAGCTTAGTAACTCATCTTTAGATTAAAACATTCAAAGGACTTATACTACTCAGGTTATATTGTATTATAAAATGTCAGCCATGTTATCTAGTCATCGCCTAATACTAGCATATTTGCACATCAGATAGAACAGCACATTTTCTCTACATCATAATCTACATCTGATCACTCTGAACAAGAGTTATTTTTGTAAATAGAATGTACCCCCTTTTATACTCTTTTTCTGTGTGGCCATGTTTGTTGATGCACTGCATACTAACAAATTCCCAAGTTGTTGCAATTATAGTTGTGTCCTGGTTTGAAATGGGCTTAGCCTCTGCCTCTCGTTAGATTTGTTAATGGTCTTGTTATGAGAATTCTCATTGTATGATACCAGTATGGAGAGATGGGAATGAACTGGGCTGTTACTGAGTTAGTAGATTGGTCCTATTCTTTAAAACAGATAATAAGCTTTAGCATGTAGAGTTCTTCAATGTTTAACTTACCCCATTGCAAATGAGTAAAATATTGTCCTTGAAGATAAGACAAAAAAGCAATCGATCTTAGAGGCATACAGAAATGATTATAACAGTAAATATAATATGCCAGCATAAAAAATAGTATCAGCTTTACCTCTGAGTTCACACTAAACTTTGACAACATTCCCTTTAATATAATGTAATTAAAGAAACTTCATACGACTGGGTAATGTATGGTATTTTCTGTTTGAAGTTAATCGTTTCCAACATTTTTCAGGTTGAAAAAAAAAACTTCATATGATTGGGGATATGCAATATTTTCTATTTGAAGATAATAATTTTCAACATCTTCAAGTCAATAGCCTTGGTAACTCATGTGAGGTGAAA
Source organism: Protopterus annectens (assembly GCF_019279795.1). Lineage (NCBI taxonomy): Eukaryota > Metazoa > Chordata > Ceratodontiformes > Protopteridae > Protopterus > Protopterus annectens. Next base: position 1,440,167,678 of record NC_056728.1, on the reverse strand, counting down.
ACACTTAAGCAACGTGTTACATCCATTGATAGCTAGAAAAAGTCTTACAGTGCATTTGTTTACTTAATTTCATGTCTATATCATTATATACAAGTTGTCAGAAATTTGTAACCTGTAAAAAAGGCATGCTGATGCCTTCTTTGTAACAAAGGCTGTAATACTATTGTTAATCTCACATATATTGAGATGATTGTGCTGCAAGGCCTGACTTTGCCCTGCGTATTAGAAATAGCAGTGTGGACTGTGCCATAAGGCGTTAGTATAACTGACATATTATTGCTTTGCCATCTCCAGCTACCACAACAAATGGGTGTATAGGGGTCTGACTGTCACATCTACACTCACCACTTATAGATTCAGTGATCTAACTACCACTACCACCATAAGGGTCAGGGAGGTACAATGCTTTACATCAAGGGACAGTCTGTTCCATAAAATATGTATTTTCTGAGAGAGATATCCATTGCAACAGTAGATCCTACTTATATTGTGCTGGAAGATCAGACCTCTTGAGTGGGTATTCAAGGTGTTTTTAGTTTTGTAGATGTGAAGGAGCTTGCACAAGACTGGATACTTTGATTATCTGTACACTAAACAGAGGTCTGCTTTCAAAGGTCAGTGGAACACAGAAAGACTGAGAGCACTTTAAGGTGTCAGTGAAGTCCATGGAGGACATGTCCTTGATTACTTCAGCAAGGAAATTCTGTGGCTTCTTCATGTGGTCAGATAAGTACATACCTAAGGGGGTATTATACTCAATAAATGGCCTTATAATGAAAGGGTAGGCAGGGGTGATAACTTCCTTGTATCTAAATGATATACCCCTGTTGATCAGTCTGATTATGTAAAAAGTATTTCCTACCAACAGTGGTAATGTGGTGTTCAAAGGACAGTTCATTTTCAATGAAAGTATCCAAGCTGCTAATGACCAAGTCAAATTTTAGGACAGTGTTACTTATACCATGGGAGCATGGATGTGCTAGTTTGCCAAAGGAGACAATGCTGCATTTCTTGCCATTTAGGTTAAGATTGTAGTCTGAGCAGCATCACTTGCTAGTACATGTTAGGTTCTCCGGAAAACAAAAATCTGTTGATCATGTGGGATATTTATGACAGTTTGCAGTCATCATCTAACTTCATCAGCCACAAGTCATTGGTGTTGAGCTTGACATCAAAGAAGTATTTCCCAAAGATGAATGGTCTCAGTGCTGACCCCTGGAGTACACCTCTGCTAACTGTTCTTTTGGCTGAGAATATGTCTCCAACACTAAAATGCTGTACTTTATTTTCATCCTGTTTGCTATCTGGTAAGTAGCATAGGGGTCTACATTTAGAATGATTAGCTTATCAATGATGCCAGAATATGGAATTGTATAAAAAGATTTGGCAAAATCTAGGCATGCAGTATTAACCAATTTGCCCAAGTGCTATGCCTCAGTGATTTGTTCAAAAAAGTCCACCATGTTTAAGAGGCAAGATGCGCCTTTAACAGACCCAAACTGGTTTTATTCCAGGGTTTAATGAATGCCTATGCATTTGTTAGTGAGTTTCATAATGATGATATACTCTACTGCATTACAGGTGAGGCTGGTCAGGCTTATGGCTCTATTGTTTCCTGGATCAGTAGTATATTCTTCCCATTTGAGAAGTGAGATGACTATGATGGTTGTCCATACTTCTGGCATGAATCCAGTGGAGATGCTGAGATTGAATAAACTTACTAATAAATTGGCCAGGCATTATTAGTGCTGACAAGAAGGCAGTCCGACACTTTACTGGTGCCCATGGAGTCAGTGTCCTTGGAGGAAGAAGTTAGGACTTTCTCAGAGGTGATGGGTGGGATGACATAGGTATACTAATGTACTTTGGATAATGGAGTGGAGATAGATGAGTGAAGTTTGAGCTGAATTTATCCACTAATATGTTGGTAATGTCTGAAGGCAATGAGTAAATCAGAGCATTGTTGGGTATTACTTTTGAGGCTTCTGACAAAGCTAAAGAAGGCTTTGTGGTTATCCTCAGTGTGGTTGGAAGTTCCTAGTTTGTTCTCACTTTTTTAGGATTTAATTTTGTTTCTAATTCCTTTGTTGATCATATTAGTTCTTCTATAGATGATGGGGTGTTAATTTTGCTTTTATAGTCTGTATGTTTATATATCTTGTTCTGCAGTTTAATGCCGATGTTCCACTGTATGGACTTGTCTATTAACCTTTGCACTGTACTTATGCCTTATGGTATCCAAGGTCTCAATTCAAGCCTGGAGGTGGGCATAGAACTTATCCATGAATAAAACCACCAGTGATTCAAGGAAATCAAGGTGAGGAGAGTGTTTGAATATCATCAGGTCATCAACTAACATGAGGGGATTTGGCATGGAGTCATCTCTGTTGACAGAGTGAAGCTGCTTCTGTAGCCTTAAAACCAGGAGCAGAGCAGACCCCAGAAACAAACCCACATGGCAGAACCATAATATCAACAAGCTTTACAATAAAAAGAAAATGATTTTGACCAAAAGTAAGAAGAGTAATTCCCAAAACATTGGGGCCCTTTTTACTGAAGTAAATAAACAGTTCAGGTGCTTAATAAAATCCACCAAAGCCATGTCTGAGGCTAAAATAGCATAAGGCCTTTTTTATAGGTTCATAGGGGTTTACTAGGCTAATGACCACAAGGGCCTTTTTAAGCCTAGCCATGCATCCCAAATCTCTCACGAGTTCTGACACCCTTGATAAGTGTAAACATGGGCCTGGAAGATGAGCCATTTACAGGTCACCTCTGTCCATTATGTTCATAATCTTAAAAGCACAATGCAACAATGCACTCAGGTGATTGTGAACAATGTTACCTATACTGAGGCTTAAGATATAGCGAACCTACTGGCCAATAAACTTAGCTCTAACTTTACCCCTCTCTCCCCTTCAGCTGTCCCCCATGATATACATGAGGATACCATTGCTCTGGAAGAGACTTCCCATCCATGTAAAACAAAGTTCATCCCTGTCCATATTCAAGCATTACTTGGATAAATGGGTAGGAAGCAGAAAATGTAGTCCAAGACTGTCCCCTGTACTACTAATACATACATACATACATACATACATACATGCATACATGCATGCAAATGTTTCAAGCATGGACATTAATGTCCTTCTAGCTTGCCAATATACCAAAACACCTGTTCCCATAAGAAATATCCAGACTGTTCTTAAAAATATCTAAACCAGCACTTGCTTTAATGTAATTTGGTAGTCTGTTCCATGCATCAGCTACTCTGTTAGAGAACCAATTAGTACACTTCTCATTCCTATAGAATCTCCTACATAGGTTGCCTGGTGATTCTCTAGTACTCTTTGCTAACCCGAAACATTCCCAGAGGTAGCTGTCACTAAATGCCCTATATACCTGAATAAGATCTCCTATTAGATATCTGTAAGAGACACTGTACAAGTTCAGATATTTTAGTCTTTCATAATAGCTTAAATTTTCACATCCATGGATAATCTTGGTATATTTTCATTGTACTCTTTCCAGTTTACTCATGCTTGTTTTCTTATAGGGTTTCCATATTGTTATTGCATACTCAAATTTGGGTCTAAAGTAACTAGCAACAATGACTTTGTTAGTTGTGATTTCCTAGACTTTATACCTCTTTTTATACAACCTATAGTTCTATAACTATCAATAACCAATTGGTTGATATGATTAGAAAAACTTATAGCTGAATCTACCCATATACCCAAGTCATTAAATGAGTCTACAGTTTCAATCACTGTGTGCTGTATTAAATATTCGCCTTTCAATTTATGCCTAGCAAATCTCATATGATTAGTTTTGATGTATTTATCAGCATATTAATCTCCTGTGCTCAAATGGTCAATTTAGTCAAGTTATTTTGCAGACATGCCTTATCTGTAACACATGTAATCAGTTTACCCAATTTCAGCTCATCTGCATATAGACTATAGAACACCTCAGATGAAAAAGTTAGGTCTGAAAGATACAATCTAAAAAAGTAAGGGCCTAGGATAGAGCCCTGTGGGACACCCTGACTGTAAACAAGGATTTCACCTATCCAGTTGTTGTATGATACTTGCCATGTCCTATTTGTAAGCCATGCAGCTATCCATCTTATCAAGAGTACATCAATACCCAGTTGTACTAATTTATTGATCAGTGTTATGTGTATGGTCCTGTCAAATGCTGAAGATAAATCTATATAAATTACATCACAGCACAATTTTTCATCTATAGCTGTTATTCTATTGTTATAGAACATCGTGTTACACATGGTAATAGATCTGTTTTCAACATATGCATGCTGATATATGGTTTCAAGTCCCAACCTATCCATTTCTAACAATAATCTATCCAATATTTTCTTCTCCATTATTTTTCCACAACATGAAAGTAAACTTAAGGGTTTATATGACTCTGGGTCTGTCCTACTCCCCTTTTCCTTAAAACAGGTTTAATAAACAGACAATCTTGAGGAATCTCCCCATGTTTATATAATCTAGTGAATAATAGATATTTTCCCCATTTCTCACACTCCTTTACTTCTCTCTTGTCTTCATCATACTGAGCTTCTCTGACTACTGCCATCTTCATTTTTCTCATTTACTCCCACTCTTGCTCTATTTTTTCTCATTGTCCCACCCTTCTTACATTCAACAATTAACACCTCTTATCCCCTTCCTACTTTAATTCTGCTACAATTTCATGTAAAACTGTAATGCCAGCCCTGTGTTCTTTCACATTGTAACAAATCTAACAGGAATATGCACCAATTGACCTATTTATGTGTGTGTGTGTGTGTGTGTGTGTGTGTGTGTGTGTGTGTGTGTGTGTGTGTGTAAGTTTACCTTTTACTTTTTTAACTGAATTTTCACTGCAATCATAGATTTTTTATCATGTTATATAATACCATCGTTCTTCAGTAGTATTACATAAATGAAAATGCATTGTCTTCATATTATATTGTTGTTCATGGAGCTTTTCTCCCCGGGACTCCATTGAAAAGGGGCTCTTCTTGGCCCAACAGACTGTAAACAAATTGTAAAGTAAAATAAAAAAAAAATATATAATGGTACTGTAAGTTCTTGCTGAAGTGTTCTCAGGTCATTGTTACTAATTCTGTCTCCTCCCTGTGCTTTGTTTGGATCCAGTTTGTGCAGTTCTTTTTAAATATAATCTAATTTGATTCTAGTATTTGGAGTTTCCTGGATGTCATGAGGACAACTTACTTTTGGGGACTGAAACTGTTTTGCATATGATTTTGTAAATATATATATATATATATATATATATATATATAATCTGTCTGAGAATAAATTTTAGAATCTGTACACCGTTTATCAATTTGTGTGTCTTTACTCCTTCCACATATAATGGACAGAGGCAGCTCCTAAATGCTTTATCCCTTGTATGCGTCCCTTGAAATTATGTGTGGCAGGATCCCAGTTATTCCTGTTATGGAAAATATATAATTATACAATGACTCCATATTAATATTTGAAAACCTGCACACTGATTGGCCCAGCCCAACCAGTGTGCCTGTTGTAAATCCACAATATACCAACGGAAAAAGGTCTGGTCACCCGGACTTTTTTCCGTTGATATAAAGTGCCCCAAAACCTTTTTTTTTTACAATTAAAAAAAGTGAGAAAATAGAGCAACGGAGACTTTCTTTTCTCCATTGCTTCTGTTTCAAAGCAATGATGTACTGGAACGCAAGTCCCATACACATGCACAGTACATCAAAATGAAGAAGCATTATACCTCAACCAGCGGAGGAACAGTAATCCACCTTTATACAAAGACATTATTTAAGAAAAGTAAATATTTTTTTTCTTAAATAATGCCATTGTATAATAGCAATAACCTTTGTTTAATCACTCAGGCTTCACCCTCGTGATTAAACCACAACAACCATGGGTAAATCTTCAATATACCACACCAAGTCGTTGGTTATTGCTTAATTATTGATTACTGGATGGGTAAGGCCAAGCTCTAACCAAATGAGACAGGTCAACTCCAACAAAAAGGGAAATTGGCTAGGATTAAATTGACCTGCAAGGGCAGCTAGAGTAGTACTTACCTTTGACCTATGAATCTGTGAAATACTAGTTATGAGGTGACTGAGGTTTTGCACTTAATGAATGTGTTATTGCACGATGGTCAGACTTAACCTGTGATTTGGTAAATATAAGTGCAGAGCAAGGGTGAGTAAGCTAGGATGATGGGAATTAGTTCCTCTAGTTTTGAGCCCCTCACTGGGATTTGAAATAGCTGCTTGAAGGAGCTAGCATTAATTAAGTCTGGAAAAATATGTGTATATTTATTTGTGGTAGTATTCTCTTTTTGATAGCTCAGGTGAATGTAAAACATCTCACAGAGTACCATTAACAAAGACAGTCAGGGCCTCAGTTTATCATGTGATACAAATAATGGCACACTCAGTAGTGCAATACCCCAGACAGGGCCTCAGTTTATCATCATTACAAAGAATGACACACTCAGGAGTGCAATACCCCCCCCCCCCCACAATGTGTACTACATGATCAGCAATCAGTCTACATACTGTAGGAGTAGAGCCCACAGCCTTTTGCACCAAAGGCAAGTATGCTACCTGTTGTGCTACTACTAACACTGCTTTGCTATTCTGTAGCAAAAACACTGACAGACATCTGCTAAACAACATCAGCTGCACATTGAAAACAGACTTAACATGAGCAATAGTAAATTTCTCTTTCCTTGAAATTCACATTCCTTGAACATGCACTGGAACTCACATTCCTTGAAAATACACCCCTGTAGTTTTGAAGATTATTTCCAATAAACAGCGAAACAAAATCTATGAGCCAATAAAAGGCAAAAATATTCATTTTAGATCAGCTCTGATGACTAATTGAGTAGTCTGGTAGTTGGTGTAGAGGATTAAGGCTCTTGTCTCCTCCAGTCAAGGTGCAGGATTTGAGCCTGAGCAAGCTAACACACACACACACACACACACACACACACACACACACACACACACACACACACACACACACATACACACGCACGCACACACGCACACACACACACACACACACACACACACACACACACACACACACACACACACACACACACACACACACACGCACACACCTCTGACTGAATACCTGGAATGCTCATCCCAGAGAGTCTATGGCAGCATACTAGTTCAAACAGTTCCATGTTCTCTGTGTGGAAAAGGGGACAGCAGTATCAGGTTCAAGTACTCTGTTCCAAGATGGAAGCAAGCAGCAGAAGTAGTGAAGTTCAGATCTAATATCTAATGTGTGTTTAAGTCTTGTGTTTTGCTGTGCATATGTCTTCTTACTAAAAAGTACAATACATGGACAGAGAGTCCGTCATATATCTTTGTACTAAAGATACATGATGCACACACAGACTTTGTGCCTTTTAAAGAAAAATTGCTTTGATTTTTAAATAAAAATTAAATGTTGTGGCAGCCCTAAACCAGCCCCCCTCAAGTCAGTGGACCCAGAGCAACTGCTTAGGTTGCTTAGTGCTGGATCTGGTGCTGGCCATGCATTCCAGAAAATAGCTATAAATGGTTATACCAGTTAGGCAACTAAAGTGCAGATGCCAGAAGAGAAAATAAAAGTACATTCCTGGATCACTCTGCTATTTAAAAAATCCAGTTAGTCAAACACTGAATGCATGTAGTAGAGACTTTTGTTGCTACACTCTACACACTAAGTATCAATCAAGAAAATAACAGCAACCATTGAACAAAAATTGAAAGCTGAAGCCCAAGTGTTAAAAGCTACCCATGCGCCATTGTAATTTCTCAACCTCTCACTTAGATCAAATTAATCATTATTTTAAAACAAAATGACCTCTACACCTGGTCAGTAGGTTACTGGAAACAGAAAAAAGAATCAGGCAATACAGAAAATCACTCTAAATGACTGTAGCAGTTAGGCAACTTAAGTGCAAGATGCACACATGAAAAAAGAAAATAAAGCACTTCTCTGTCTTTTTCTCCGATTTTAAAAATCCAGCACTTGGTCAAACTCTGTGTAATTATGGTGCAGGCCTCTATAATCTTACCAAAAGGTGATGCTGAGCTGCAGTCTGGAATTTTAAGTATCCAAAGAAGAAAATAGAAACAGACAGTGAAAAAAAATGCTGTACATAGGGCGTGCAGTAAAGAGTTGAACTTTCACTTAGATCAAATCACTCCTTAAATCCAAGATAGACACTATACCAGGCCAATAGATTCATCAAAACAGAAAATAAAATGAAGACACAGTATCAGTCAATGGTGAAAGCAGATCAGATCAGAAAAGAGAACAACAATAACCAATGAAATAGCAGCCGTATATTTCAGGAACAAAAGACAGTAAAAAAATGTTTAAAAATATAAAAGGTATATAGTCGGTGTTTTAATCTGTTTGCATATTTTATTTTTGTTAAGCATTGTGTTTTCTCAGGTACCTACACTTTTGTAGTGAGTGTATACTTCCCTGTGTAACCACTTGCAAGGAATAAAGATATGCAGACAATGTGCACAGTAATTCCTTCTTACTCTAATTTAACTGGCACTGATTGGCTACATTTTCCTTTCTTGCATATTGACTCAGATCCTATCTTCTGACTGTTAACATTCGTAATCTTGTCATTATCTCAGTCCTTTTAATTTCTAAGTCCAGCAGTGTCCAGCAGTCCACACCTTCCAATCCTTCCCCTTTATATTTCCATCATATGTACCACCTCAATGAGTTATACTCATATGTCAGCTTGCTTTTAACTGGACTGAACAATTTCTACAATACAGTGCAATGCAATTTATCTAAATAACGTTACAGAAAGAGGAACTTTTTGGCTATGTTAAAGGTTCAGTTAATGGAATGCACATTAATGTTGTTACTACTACATTGGGTGACGTGACTGCAGTTCATGTAGTCTAAATTTCCTATCAAATGAGTGTTAGACAATGTGGATTGTAATGTATACCTTCATTTTGTAACCACAACAAAGCCTCAGGCATAGTCTCATTGCTATTTCCCCTTGACTTGCTTTGACAGACATGTTGGCCTCTGGCAGCCATGTTTCCTTTCATTAGACAAGCAGGAAGTACAAATATATTACAAAATGCTTCAACCATGTTTGGAATAAACTTACATTAAAAATTAGTGCTATCTTTGCTTCCTTTAAGGCAACATTGACAATTGGATGGGCAACCATAAATTTATTCTAGGCATTGCGTGTTTTGTCCCTATGCAGGCAGGATGTGTCCTGTGAGGGTGGAATTTGCCAAGGGGATCATGGTTCTTAGAACGGCTCTGCCTTGTAGTTTATATGAATTTATGAATCTAGACTATATTGACAATTATTTGGCAGCCTGTATGATTCCTAAAGTCTGCTTAACTGTCAGTAGGCATGTGTTATGTATGAGATTTTGGTTGCATTTTTCCAAGAAGAGCACTGAGGTTGTAATTCATAAACAATGGTATACTACAGAAAGTCACCCTGAGCTTTCTTACATAGTATGCAAGGGGAAAAAATGCATTAAAGTTTGCAGAATTGTAGTATAGGAATTCGCAAATGAGCAGAGAGGGTGATGCTGAACCATATGCAAATGAGACAATCTGTGGGCATTGTCTGCATCAATTATCTCATCACAAGTGACAATGTCACCTTGGAAATGACTGTTTATAGAAAATCTTAAAAAACTGTATTAAACAAGCAGAGCAGCATAAGTGTGCATACTCATCATCATCATCACCATCAAACATTTTTTTCCAGTTTTCTACATGGGATCAAGTAGTTTTCTCAGCTGTTGCAAACTTTCAGTTTAATGCCACTCTCCTACCTTCTTTGCCAGACTGTCAAAAGTCTTTTTTCACACAATCCATCCATCCATCCATCCACCCATGCATCCATCCCTTTGCTGTATTACCTCATTTCCTCTTGCCTTCTTCCTGTCTGTCCAAAATCTTCTTCACCAGATTGTCTTCTGCTTTCCGGCTCAAACCATTGTAATCTATTCTATTTGACCTTATCTGCAATTGGACCTAATTGAACTTTTACTCTGATCTATGCAAATTACTTTTAATCTCTACACCTTGTTGTTAATTATAGCTGATGGTTAAGCACACCACCAAACTTGAACTCTCCAACCCCAGTCTAATAGTTGTTCCTCATCTTTCTTTTTTCATAGTCTCCCTTTTTCTCTCTGGTCTCCATTGCATTAGTGTGCCTTTGCTTCCTGCTTGTTCTATGTATTCTCCCGTATTTCTCCACCTCCCTATTCTTTTTATTCTCTTTTCCTAGGTTAACATAGCTTTCCCTACTACTTGCAGTCACTCAGTATCTCCCCTTTCCTCATCTGTATCATCTCACTCTATTAACTGCATCTCTCTGCTTTAAACTCTGTATTTTATTACTTACTCTTCCCCCTCTCTAGACTACATTCTGCTATTTAATCTAATTTCCTTTTGTAACCCTGTCTCATATTGTTGAACTCATCTCCTTCCCTAATCTAATTGTCATTCTTTATCTAATATGTTTTCTGTACCTTAGATTTCTCCCTTCCCCAATTTGACCACTGTTTCCTGACTCTGTTTTTCCAGACACCCTAAGGATGTATTTATGTTTTGGCTAAAACCTCACCTTTCTCTGATTATTTCTGTAGTTTCCTGTCTTTCCAGCACCTGTTTCTACCAATTCTTTCTGCTCTCACTATGCTCGGGCTCATTTCCTTACCCTACCCTACCCCGTTCCCACCCACCTCACTTTCATTTACTTTATACTCTATCCCCATTAACCACACCCCCTTCCACTCCTCAACTTCCTCCAGCACTTTCCAATCAACAATCACTCCCTTCTTACTTCAATCATCCAACGCCATTACAGTCTGCTACTCAGTAGTCCCCAACCTCTAGGGTCAAATACTTCTACTTTAGAACATATTGGCATATCTCCAAACCTCCCACATTATGCTTGTTACTAATCCACATTTCAAACACCTTCATACTTATTATCTTTACCCTACCCATTCTCTTTCTATCCTCCACTGTAATGTTTTATGAAGGCACGCTCATCTTTAACAACTCTACACCTACTATTTCCTCTTCCCTAGCCACTCACTCTGTCAATTCCTTCCCTATAGCCCCATCTCTTTTTCTTCATTCTAACTCTTCCTTACACACAAGTAAGCTTTTCTTTCTGCCTACACTTCCTCTCAAAACTAAAACAAGAAATCATCTCCAAAATAACCTCTTTACATACCTCTGACAACTCATTTTAAAACTGTTACTATCTGGTGGCATACATCCAAACCCTGGGCCTAACCACAGCTCCTCTCTCCCAGCCTACCCCTCACACCCCTAAAACACCACCCCTAATACTTCTTCCCAGATTGTCACATCCACATCCACCAAATATCTAACCATATTATCTATGAACATTCGAAGTATCATGAACAAACTCACCCCTTTCCGTGCCTGGATGTCCTTACACATCCCTGATATTCTTTACCTTTCTGAAACCTGGCTTAAGCCTCATATAGCCAACAACAAAATACTTCCACCAGGCTATAACATTTTCCGGTATGATCAGATTACAAAGAAAGATGGAAGCATTGCTATTCTGTATTTTTCTCTCTTGAATCTCTCAAACCATCTCCTATGAAACTACTGTCTTGGGAGATGTAAATATCGACTGGAATGCCCTAGACATTGATTTCTCAAACTCTTCCATTATCCTTTTCAGCTTCTCCCAGCTAATCTCAAACCCAACTCTACTAAACAAACACATCAACTCTAACTCAACTCTATACTGGGCTTTCACCCCAGTCCTAATTTGTATCATAACACCACCACCATACTTGATACCCTTAGTGATCATCATCCCACTTTCATAATTAGACACTCTCCTCAACTACACAACCCCCGGCAATACAAAGACTGCTGTAAACTCTCAGGTTTTAATCCAGATACTTTCAATCACCCCCTCTCTTCAATTGGTCCTTCCTCCACAATCTCCCCCTAGAAAAAGCAGTCATTGCATTTAACAACATCTTCCTAGACACACTCAACTCTCTGGTCGCTATCAGGAAACTAAGATTCAAAACTTATTTTACCCCTGGCTAACACAAGCCACCCAAGCCCTTATGAATAAGAGAGAGAGTGTGTGGAAAAAAATGGAAAAATCCAAATCATCTGCTGATCTTGAAACCTACAGAGAGCTCCATAATTTAGCCAAAAAATATTACCCTTGACAAACAAAACTTTTTCCATAAACCACTTAATAATCCACACTCAAACTCCCCAAAATCTGGCAATCTGTTAATAAGCTGCTACATCCTGGGTGCCCATCATCCCCCAATCCTTGCCCAACTAGCTCTCCCACAGATATGCTACATTCCTAAATTATTTCTTCATTGACTCTATCTTTAACCTTGCCAAAAGGATAATATCACCAACCCCACACCACCTATTTCTACAAATTCTACCATTTTTTTCTCTTAAACCTGTCCCCACAACCTATATCAAATCCCTTCTGTCCAAACTTAAAACATGGTCTCCATCAGCTGACAACTTACCTCCGCAATTCCGAAAAGCTGCTGTTAATTCTATTGCTTTTCCCATTTCCATATTAATCAACAGACCCATTAAGGAAAACATTGTGCCTAACATCTGAAAAAAAATCCTATGTCATACCCTTGTATAAAGGCGGCAATGCAACAGACCCTCAAATTTCAGACCAATTGCCATCCTATCTCCCCTGTCAAAAATTCTAGAAAAATGCATTCACAAACAACTCTTCAATCACCTTCTCCAAGAAATCTACAACTATCCATACTAGCTACACTTAACATCTCTAACTGCAATATATTGTACTCCAGCTACCTCTCAAATAGATTCCAGGCTGTGAAATGGCAATCTAACTTCTATCCCTTTCTACCTGTACAAACTGGGGTGCCCAATGGCTTCATCCTTGGACCCCCTACTTTTTAACATCTTTATTAATGACCTCCACTTTTTTTGTCCACTCTCTACCATTATTCAATATGCAGACAATTCCACAATCAGCATCACTCACCTTCATACCCTCACCCAAGAGTCGCTTCATTCTGTCAGAAGATGGCTTACTTCCAACCAAATGCTACTGAACCCAAAGAAAAATAAACTTCTCCTATTCCTCTGTGCAACCACCCAGCATCATAAAGTTTACCTTTTCTGTCTTCTCCCTGAACAACACTATCATCTCTACTGAACCTCATACTGAACTCCTAGGTGTTATTATCAATGACAATCTAAAGTTCAATCTCCATACTTAGCAGTGCATTAAAAAGATGCATCAAAATCTAGGCCTGCTATAGAGATATAATAAATACCTCACAAATGCTTCCAGGTTCTCCCTCAAACAAGCCTTCTTACTCCTCACACTGCTCTATGCAGCCTGTATTCTCACATACCTCCAATCTAATCTTCTCACTAAACCAGAACTTACCTATAACAGAATTGCATGATTTGCCTCCAAACAATCTTACCACAATCATCACTGCATAGCCCTAAAAAATCTACAGTGGCTTGAATGTCAGCACCAAATTTTAGTACCCCATCTTCTCGTGGCTCATTTATTCTTACATGAACCATCATATAGTCCCTCTCATTCTACTGCCTTACACTCCTAACTGTGCTCTCTGCAGCTCTCAGCAGAACCTACTGCAAGTTTATAAGCCCAATAAAAATATTGGCAAACTACTTTACAGCTATTCCATAGCAAATGCTTGAAATAAATAACCACATAATGGCAGGTGTATCACTAACCCTAACACTATCAAAATAGCAATGAAATATATTATCCGTAAATCATGTGCATGTTTCTGTAATGACCCAACATAATCTATCTTCCTGTCCTCTATACTTCCTGCTTTCTTTCCCCCACTCTATACTGCTTCCTCTATATAATAACAAAAACAAAACTCTACTTATAGACTGCTGCCCTGCCTGCTTCTACTACAGCAGTACTTTCTCTGACTTCCTACCTGAGGTTTACCACTTGTATATACTTGAGTACTTATTTTCTCTGCTTCTCTTTACTTTTTGCTATCTTGTGATCTCTTACTGCATTTATCTTCCTATTTATGCTTGCAAATGTCTGCATTTTATTATCTCTAACATATTGTACATCCTCATTATGCTGTTTTTTTCTGATTTTCCTTCTGACATATTTATACTGTGTACATTTTATATATAGTTTGTTCACCTGTAACAAATGACCTTGTTATTAACTGTTAGTTGTTACTTCTATATACACGTGTTTGTCTTGTAGCAATTGTCCATGTTGCATACTGTTTATGTATTGTACTATTGGAGCTTTCCTCCTCAGGTCTAAACTGAAAAAGGGCTTCCACCCAGTCAGACTAACCTGGTTAACAAATGTCAAATAAATAAATATCCGCATTTCTTCACCTGTCCCAGAGTCTGCATCCTACCAGACACTCATCTCCATCACCCCAAGCTTCCTCAACTGCTCCGCCTTCACTGCCTAGGTTTCTGTACTATACAGCAGTACTTGATGAACCACTGTTTTGTACATTTCACTTTTCAGCTTCTTTGGCATTCGTCTGTCATACACTACCCCTGACAATCTGTGCCAATTACTGCCCTGTTGATTATAATTGTGACGTCCTCATTCAGACTTCCTTTTTCCTCAACCACCCCTCCCATTTATCTGAAGCTGTGGTCCTTTCTGTCTCAAGTCTCAGCTTATTCCTTTTTCCCCATTTCTGTTTTGCCATTACAATTGTCTTATCAGTTTCATCCCATGTACCTTCATTTTTGCATTCTATTCTCCCTATCATTTGCTGAAGATCTTGTTCATAGTCTCCCTATAATGTCACATTGTCTGCATACAGCAGCTTGTTGATCTTTCTTTGCTGACTTACTGTACATACTGTTAACCACATAATCCTTTAACTCCTGCAGAAGTCTACAGCGTACAGTAGCATGCTGTTAAGGGAGCGCTGCAGAGCAGACTTTTGCCAACAGAGCTCAGCACTACATGACTGCAGGGTATTAAATGTGACATTCATCTGCAGTTATTCCAACTACTTTGATGATAATTCATTAGATGTTTGCCTGAGCATTTTATGGAATGCAACACCATACTAATGGAGCATGTCTCCATATCTCACATTCACATCTTACATTCACACAGCAGCCCAATCTGGCAAAGTGAGTAGAGAGCTTTGCTCTGCTGCAGAGTACATCTATGAATCCATGTTCAGGTTTACTGTTGTTACTTTACTGTTGTTACTTCAGCTAGCCTTTGAATACTCCAGTGTCATGAACATATTTCTCAATTCACTATATAATAATAATAATAATAATAATAATAATATACTGGTGCTTTTGCTTTTGTTTATATAAAGTATCATTTGTGGTTCACAAAAAATAAGATTGCATTTGTTACTATGCAAATATTGATATTTATTTGCATTTAAAGAGAACACCAAATTTGTTACCAATAATTTTTCTGTTCTTTGTATGCATTTTTACATCCGCACTTCAACATATGCCGATGCTTAAAGCAGATCATTCATATAAGACTACTGCTTCTGTTTCTGATTAGCTCATATATCATTACACTATCACTGTGTAAACTTTATATGGACAATTTTCTTCATTTTTTTACTTTTGACACAACCTTTTTAGTCTATTTCCTTGTCATAGTACTTTGTATATATTCATATGCACATATTCATTTCTTGGGGGGGGTTGTAAATAAATGTGTATATCCCATAGCTTTGATTGATTTTTGTTATACCTTTTCAAATTAGATAACCATCTTTTCACTTAAGACTGTAACATGACAGTTGGCTACAGTAGCACAACTATTTTTGAATGCATCTGTACAGAAATGGAGAAAACTAAACAATGGCACAAACTTTAAGGATCATGGTATCTGTGCTTAATTAACTATTCTGTCATGCATTTCAGCGCAGAAGAACATGGAAAAAGCACTTCCACAGAATAAACTGGCCTTATGGTTGACAGTGGAGACTGATATGACAGTAACCAAGACAGGTAGCATATCAAAATGAATTCCTGAGAGAATGACCAAGAAAATCCATCTTTTTGCTTTAGTGACATTTTTATTATTATTATTATTTAATTGGCTACTTGTTATTTTCACACAGAAGCTACAATATGAGCTTGAAAATTATTCTCTAGCAGATACTGAACTAACACATTAACAAAATATTAGTTCTAGCCATGCCTTTCTAAGGCATGTGACTATGACACAAATGACACAGATCCAAAACAGAAATATATACATCAACGAATTGTGGCAAATACCAATGCCTATGTCATAGTGGGTTTACATGAGTATACTTCTTAAGTACAATGAAAGATTATAATTTGGAATAAGGAATAATAAGGATGTGTTAATTCCTATGATTCTGTTACATTTAGTTCATTATTAAAATTATCATAGTAATGCACAGCTACTGTACTTCATTATTAAAATCACTGCACTTGGATTGCCAACCAGTTGTTTTATAGAACTTTATAAAAGTTCTAACACAGCACGTCCATCCACATGTTTATGCAAATGGATATGCACAAACACAGGTCCCCTTTAATAGGCACTGAAAAAAAATATTCACCCATTTCATAGAGACAAAGCCAGCACTGTTCATTTTTAGATATGCTCCTTCCAAACAATACTTTCAATCTTGCATGAGTGGAATAGAAATGATGAAATCTACATGCATATATAATTGAATATTATTCAGAAAGCAATTAAAACCATGATTGTTAAAACCACAGTGGTCATATAACAAGTTACTATTACTGCAACAGGTAAAACTATCCCCGCCTGTCACATTGTGCTCCTGGGTTTCAATGAGCACTATGACAGACATACACAGCTCTGAGTCAGAATGCCACATGATCCTAGATGAATTCTCCTTGGATCCACTAACAAATTGTAATAGCCAATACATGATAGAATCTATGTAGATATGCAAGTGGAAAGCAACATGAATGGTAGAAGAGTGTCAGTTACCCACCCAGGCCCTGAAAATGATCCCAAATATACAGGATGTGGCATGGCAAAATGACTGCATTGTGAAGAACTACAGGTTGTAATGGCATACTCATTAAGGAACATGGTATCAGTTTCCATAAGGTGCTATTCTGTCCTGCAATGATTTATTAGAGGCACCCATGCAGATTCACTACAACAGCTTGCCTGACTGTGGTCCATGGAGTCTGACAGCTATGTCCAAAATGTCTACTAAAGAGGGCAATAAGTGCTACAAATGTCTGACAGTACCTATACAAATGTCCCAGTAAAGCCCTCCACAGCGATGACAACACTTACTGCATGTCACCCGGTCTTTCTTATACTTCCTTTCATGGTGGAGCTCAATGGACAATCACAGATCCATGTTGAGAGAGATAGTAATGATACTCTGTAATCCTGTAGGATATAAAGAGATCTAAAACAGTATGTGCACCTGCATGCAGAATGATGCAAGGAAATGAGCCTTAGATGCAAACCCATGGACCGAGCAAATTAGTAGAATTTTAACCTTTACTAAACTACCTTGTGCAACTCATATACATATCATATGCTTTCTGCAGTCTGTCATTTTTGGAAGCTTTCTGCTCCACATACATAAAGACATACTTGCAAGGATACAGGAGTGAGGCAGGCACATGGATATGTGTACAAACTTTCCATATGACTGCAGGTAGAACTTAAGAGATTTCAGGATCACACCTAAACTGCATATGTTCTCCCAACAGGTCCTGTACAACTTCTGCAACCAGATGCATGCTAGGAGTTCTGTAATCAGAAGTTGAACCTAAAGAGCACATACAATATACATCTCCAGCAATTGGTGCACAGGTGGCAGAGAGAATGCCCTCTAAGCTCACTACAACTTTGCTGTTATTTTTAGGGCACAATATGCAGTAACATAGATCACCCTCCCATGACTATGTTGTAGTTATGTCCACTGCACATGATAACTGCCACAAGGCATTGCTGTGTGGATGTTCCCTAAAAGGATGCTGTTCATGTCTGTGTCAGTTCTGCTTGCAGGCACATTAGTGTACTTTACTGACACGTGGCCACACTTGCTTATAACATGGGGATTTGATATAACTCAGTGAAAGAAAGCCCTATCTAGCAGTAATGTCGATGATGTTTGTGAAGCTATCATGTAGTCCATCTCCTGTGCCATGCACTAGTGAAAAGTATAGATCACTCTTTACCACTATCCTACATACC